>NC_090647.1:28696352-28803852 GCF_040937935.1 Hyperolius riggenbachi
TTGGCGGCCGGGAAGTGCACCCCGCAAGGACCGCCGTATTGACAATTGGCGGCGGTCCTTGTAGGGGCATGGGCGGAGCGATCGCGTCATCAGTGACGCGATCCTCCGCCTCCGCCTGGCGCCGCTCACCCGCCGCAACATCCCGCCGGCCATACGGAAGCGCCGGCGGGATGTTAACCCCGCGATCGCCGCATACAAAGTGTATAATACACTTTGTAATGTTTACAAAGTGTATTATACAGGCTGCCTCCTGCCCTGGTGGTCCCAGTGTCCGAGGGACCACCAGGGCAGGCTGCAGCCACCCTAGTCTGCACCAAGCACACTGATTTTCCCCCCCCCCCTGCCCCAGATCGCCCACAGCACCCATCAGACCCCCCCCTGCCCACCCCCCAGACCCCTGTTTGCACCCAATCACCCCCCTAATCACCCATCAATCACTCCCTGTCACTATCTGTCAACGCTATTTTTTTTTTATCCCCCACCCTGCTCCCTGCCCCCTCCTGATCACCCCCCACCCCTCAGATTCTCCCCAGACCCCCCCCCCCCCCAGACCACCCCCCCTGTTTACTGTATGCATCTATCCCCCTGATCACCTGTCAATCACCTGTCAATCACCTGTCAATCACCTGTCAATCACCCGTCAATCACCCCCTGTCACTGCCACCCATCAGCCAGCCCCTAACCTGCCCCTTGCGGGCAATCTGATCACCCCCCCACACCAATAGATCGCCCGCAGATCCGACATCAGATCACCTCCCAAATCCATTGTTTACATCTATTCTCTCCTCTAAACACACACTAATTACCCATCAATCACCCATCAATCACCCCCTATCACCACCTGTCACTTTTACCTATCAGATCAGACCCTAATCTGCCCCTTGCGGGCACCCAATCACCCGCCCACACGCTCAGATTGCCCTCTGACCCCCCCTTATCAATTCACCAGTGCATTAATTACATCTGTTCTTCCCTGTAATAACCCACTGATCACCTGTCAATCACCTGCCAATCACCTATCACCCATCAATCACCCCCTGTCACTGCCACCCATCAATCAGCCCCTAACCTGCCCCTTGCGGGCAATCTGATCACCCACCCACACCATTAGATCGCCCGCAAACCCGCCGTCAGATTACCTCCCAAATGTATTGTTTACATCTGTTATCTTCTCTAAACACCCACTAATTACCCATCAATCACCCATCAATCACCCCCTATCACCACCTGTCACTGTTACCTATCAGATCAGACCCTAATCTGCCCCTTGCGGGCACCCAATCACCCGCCCACACGCTCAGATTGCCCTCAGACCCCCCCCTTATCAATTCGCCAGTGCATTAATTACATCTGTCCTTCCCTGTAATAACCCACTGACCACCTGTCAATCACCTGCCAATCACCTATCACCCATCAATCACCCCGTCACTGCCACCCAACAATCAGCCCCTAACCTGCCCCTTGCGGGCAATCTGATCACCCACCCACACCAATAGATCGCCCGCAGATCCGACATCAGATCACCACCCAAGCGCAGCGTTTACATCTATTCTCTCCTCTAAACACCCACTAATTACCCATCAATCACCCCCTATCACCACCTGTCACTGTTACCCATCAGATCAGACCCTAATCTGCCCCTTGCGGGCACCCAATCGCCCGCCTACACGCTCAGATTGCCCTCAGACCCCCCCTTATCAATTCGCCAGTGCAATATTTACATCTGTTCTCCCCTGTAATAACCCACTGATTACCTGTCAATCACCTATCAATCACCCATCAATCACCCCCTGTCACTGCCACCCATCAATCACCCCCTGTCACTTCCACCCATCAACCACCCGCTGTCACTGCCACCCATCAATCAGCCCCTAACCTGCCCCTTGCGGGCAAACTGATCACCCACCCACACCAATAGATCGCCCGCAGATCCGACATCAGATCACCACCCAAGCGCAGTGTTTCCATCTATTCTCTACCCTAAACACCCACTAATTACCCATCAATCACCCCCTGTCACTGCTACCTATCAGATTAGACCCCTATCTGCCCCTAGGGCACTCAATCACCCGCCCACACCCTCAGAATGCCCTCAGACCCCAGCCCTGATCACCTCGCCAGTGCATTGCTTGCATCTATTCCCCCCTCTAATCACACCTTGAGACACCCATCAATCACCTCCTGTCACCCCCTAGCACACCTACCCATCAGATCAGGCCCCAATTTGCCCCGTGTGGGCTCCTGATCACTCGGCCAATCCCTCAGATCCCCCTCAGACCCCCTTCCGATCACCTCCCCAGTGCATTGATTGCATCTATTTTCCCCTCTAACCACCCCCTGAGACACCCATCAATCACCTCCTGTCACCCCCCTAGCACTCCTATCCATCAGATCAGGCCCAATACAACCTGTCATCTAAAAGGCCACCCTGCTTATGACCGGTTCCACAAAATTCGCCCCCTCATAGACCACCTGTCATCAAAATTTGCAGATGCTTATACCCCTGAACAGTCATTTTGAGACATTTGGTTTCCAGACTACTCACGGTTTTGGGCCTGTAAAATGCCAGGGCGGTATAGGAACCCCACAAGTGACCCTATTTTAGAAAAAAAGACACCCCAAGGTATTCTGTTAGGTGTATGACGAGTTCATAGAAGATTTTATTTTTGTCAAAAGTTAGCGGAAATTAATTTTTATTGGTTTTTTTTCACAAAGTCATTTTTCACTAACTTGTGACAAAAAATAAAATCTTCTATGAACTCGCCATACACCTAACGGAATACCTTGGGGTGTCTTCTTTCTAAAATGGGGTCACTTGTGGGGTTCCTATACTGCCCTGGCATTTTAGGGGCCCTAAACCGCGAGGAGTAGTCTAGAAAACAAATGCTTCAAAATGACCTGTGAATAGGACGTTGGGCCCCTTAGCGCACCTAGGCTGCAAAAATTGTCACACATGTGGTACCGCTGTACTCAGGAAAAGTAGTATAATGTGTTTTGGGGTGTATTTTTACACATACCCATGCTGGATGGGAGAAATTTCTATGTAAATGGACAATTGTGTGTAAAAAAATCAAACAATTGTCATTTACAGAGATATTTCTCCCACTTAGCATGGGTATGTGTAAAAATACACCCCAAAACGCATTATACTACTTCTCCTGAGTACGGCGGTACCACATGTGTGACACTTTTTTACACCCTAAGTACGCTAAGGGGCCCAAAGTCCAATGAGTACCTTTAGGATTTCACAGGTCATTTTGCGACATTTGGTTTCAAGACTACTCCTCACGGTTTAGGGCCCCTAAAATGCCAGGGCAGTATAGGAACCCCACAAATGACCCCATTCTAGAAAGAAGACACCCAAAGGTATTCCGTACGGAGTATGGTGAGTTCATAGAAGATTTTATTTTTTGTCACAAGTTAGCGGAAAATGACACTTTGTGAAAAAAAACTATTAAAATCAATTTCCGCTAACTTGTGACAAAAAAATAAAAACTTCTATGAACTCACCATACTCCTAACGGAATACCTTGGGGTGTCTTCTTTCTAAAATGGGGTCATTAGTGGGGTTCCTATACTGCCCTGGCATTTTAGGGGCCCTAAACCGTGAGGAGTAGTCTTGAAACAAAAATGACCTGTGAAATCCTAAAGGTACTCATTGCACTTTGGGCCCCTTAGTGCAGTTAGGGTGCAAAAAAGTGCCACACATGTGGTATCGCCGTACTCGGGAGAAGTAGTATAATGTGTTTTGGGGTGTATTTTTACACATACCCATGCTGGGTGGGAGAAATACCTCTGTAAATGACAATCTTTTGATTTTTTTACACACAATTGTCCATTTACAGAGGTATTTCTCCCACCCAGCATGGGTATGTGTAAAAATACACCCCAAAACACATTGTACTACTTCTCCTGAGTACGGCGATACCACATGTGTGGCACTTTTTTGCACCCTAACTGCGCTAAAGGGCCCAAAGTCCAATGAGTACCTTTAGAATTTCACAGGTCATTTTGAGAAATTTCGTTTCAAGACTACTCCTCACGGTTTAGGGCCCCTAAAATGCCAGGGCAGTATAGGAACCCCACAAATGACCCCATTTTAGAAAGAAGACACCCCAAGGTATTCCGTTAGGAGTATGGTGAGTTCATAGAAGATTTTATTTTTTGTCAAAAGTTAGTGGAAAATGACACTTTGTGAAAAAACACAATTAAAATCAATTTCCGCTAACTTTTGACAAAAAAATAAAATCTTCTATGAACTCACTATACTCCTAACGGAATACCTTGGGGTGTCTTCTTTCTAAAATGGGGTCATTTGTGGGGTTCCTATACTGCCCTGGCATTTTAGGGGCCCTAAACCGTGAGGAGTAGTCTTGAAACGAAATTTCTCAAAATGACCTGTGAAATTCTAAAGGTACTCATTGGACTTTGGGCCCTTTAGCGCAGTTAGGGTGCAAAAAAGTGCCACACATGTGGTATCGCCGTACTCAGGAGAAGTAGTATAATGTGTTTTGTGGTGTATTTTTACACATACCCATGCTGAGTGGGAGAAAGATCTCTGTAAATGGACAATTGTGTGTAAAAAAAATTAACAAATTGTCATTTACAGAGATATTTCTCCCACCCAGCATGGGTATGTGTAAAAATACACCCCAAAACACATTATACTACTTCTCCTGAGTACGGCAATACCACATGTGTGGCACTTTTTTGCACCCTAACTGCGCTAAGGGGTCCAAAGTCCAATGAGCACCTTCAGGCTTTACAGGGGTGCTTACAATTTAGCACCCCCCAAAATGTCAGGACAGTAAACACACCCCACAAATGACCCCATTTTGGAAAGTAGACACTTCAAGGTATTCAGAGAGGAGCATGGTGAGTCCGTGGCAGATTTCATTTTTTTTTGTCGCAAGTTAGAAGAAATGGAAACTTTTTTTTTTTTTTTTTTTTTTCACAAAGTGTCATTTTCCGCTTACTTGTGACAAAAAATAATATCTTCTATGAACTCACTATGCCTCTCAGTGAATACTTTGGGATGTCTTCTTTCCAAAATGGGGTCATTTGGGGGGTATTTATACTATCCTGGAATTCTAGCCCCTCATGAAACATGACAGAGGGTCAGAAAAGTCAGAGATGCTTGAAAATGGGAAAATTCACTTTTTGCACCATAGTTTGTAAACGCTATAACTTTTACCCAAACCAATAAATATACACTGAATGGGTTTTTTTTTATCAAAAACATGTTTGTCCACATTTTTCGCGCTGCATGTATACAGAAATTTTACTTTATTTGAAAACTGTCAGCACAGAAAGTTAAAAAAATCATTTTTTTGCCAAAATTCATGTCTTTTTTGCTGAATATAATAAAAAGTAAAAATCGCAGGAGCAATCAAATAGCACTAAAAGAAAGCTTTATTAGTGACAAGAAAAGGAGCCAAAATTCATTTAGGTGGTAGGTTGTATGAGCGAGCAATAAACCGTGAAAGCTGCAGTGGTCTGAATGGAAAAAAAGTGGCCGGTCCTTAAGGGGTAGAAAGCCCTAGGTCCTCAAGTGGTTAACATTCAAGAAAATGGGTGGAGCCTACAACAGCCAATCAAAATTCATCTGTTGATTTTCAAGGGGAATATTAAAACTGCTGCCATTCTTACACTGTTAATGGCAGAGGCTTCAAACTTGTTACAGTCGGTCATTGGGTGACTGGGGTCAAAATTCACTAAAGGGGCGGGGCCACATACAGCCAATCAGATTTCCTTGGTGGATAAACTGCTTCCATTTACACATTTTTGATGCCAGGAACCTGAAAGCTCACAAACTTGGTCATTGAGTGACTGTGTGTCAAGGTTAGAAAAATTGGGCGGAGCCAAAACAACTTTTACTGGGAAAATATAAACTGCAGCCATTCTTACATCGTTAATGGCAGAGTTCTCAAACTTTGCACAGTTGGTCATTGGGTGACAGATTAAGATTTTGGAAGGTGGGTGGAGCCTACAACAGCCAATAAAAATTCACCTTTTGATTTTCAAAGGGAATATTTTATCTGCTACCATTCTCTTATACTGGTAAAAGCAGATGCCTCAAACCGGGTACAGTTGGTCACTGGGTGACTAGGGTCCTTAATTCAGGAAGGGGCGGAGCCACAAACAGCCAGATTTGTTAATTTTCAATGGGAATATACAAAGTATTGATACCAAGGACCACAAAACTGATAAACTTGATAATTGAGTGACTGTATGTCAAGGTTAAAAAAAGTGGGCGGTGCCAACAACTTCATTTTTTACATCGCAGGGTTCCCAAACTTGACACAATTGGCCACTGGGTGACTGGGATGACTATTCAGAAATGAGGGTGGAGCCTACAACAGCCAATCAAAATGTACCTATTGATTTTCAAGGGGAATATTCAAATTGCTACCATTCTTACACTGTTAGTGGCAGAGGCCTCAAACCTGATACAGTCATTCATTGGGTGACTGGGGTCCAAATTCACTAAAGGGGTGGAGCCACAAACAGCCAATCAGATTTGTTAGATTGATTTCAGCCATTCTGTTATTTGCAGGGTTCTCAAACGTGACACAGTTGGCCACTGGGTGACTGGGACTAATATTCAGAAAAGTGGGTGGAGCTTACAGCAGCCAATCAAAATTCACCTTTTGATTTTCAAGGGGAATATTTACATTGCTGCCATCCATGCACTCTTAATGGCAGAGGCCTAACATCTGCTACAGTCAGTCACTGGGAGACTGGGGTTTAAATTCTGAAGGGAGCGGGCCAAAAACAGCCCATCAGATTTGTTTAATTTCAATGGTAAAATGCAACTTATTGATGCCAAAGACCCCAAAGCTCATAAACTTGGTCATTAAGTGACTGTATGTCAAGATTAGAAATAGTGGGCGGAGCCAAAAACAACTAACTTTTTACATGGTGAAGTGTAAACTGCAGCTTTTCTCACTGAGGCGCTACACCTGCTATTGCTGGATTTCTGTTTTGTCCCCACATTTATTGTCTGATGAAGCGGGCTCGGCCTGCGAAACGCGTTGCACTTTTGGGGTACTATATAATAAATGTGATTGCTACTTTTCAGACAGTCTTTCGTGTCTGCTTTATGGAGGCAAGGCCACCACTTCCTCCTAGCAAATTTTAAAAATTGTATCCACTTTTATTCTGCTGGCGCCTCTGTTCTCCTACTGCAGCTTTTCTTACACTGTTAATGACAGGGTTCTCAAACTTCACACGGTTGGTCACTGGGTGACTAGGATTAATATTCAGAAAAGTAGGTGGCGCCTACATAACCAATCAAAATTCACCTATTGATTTTCAAGGGGAATATTGAAACTGCAGCCATTCTCACACCGTTAATAGCAGAGGCCTCAAACCTGCTACAGTCGGTCGTTAAGTGTCTGGGGTTCAAATTCAGTAAAAGCCAAAAACAGCCAGATTTCTTTGCTGGATAAACTGATTCCATTAGCACAATTTTGATGCCAGGAACCCAAAAGCTCACAAACTTGGTCATTGAGTAGTGACTGTGTGTCAAGGTTACAAAAAGTGGGTGGAGTTAAAAACAGATTGTCACAAGGGTCCTCGTGGCTGACCGCACTTAGCCTTCTAAACGGTGCCAGCGCGCAGATCGTGCGAACTCTGGTCGCAGTCAATGCGCAGGAACCGTTAAGAATTAGCCGCAGACAACTCAGAAGGGAGCCTGTGAGACACGGGTAATTACAACGTCACCTACTGGTTCAGCGTAAACTGCCACCACCGCGGTTACTATGGGACCGTGGGGCCCACTAACTGACTGACTAATCCTGCGAATAAAACGGTTAAACACACGATATTCTGTCTAGCCGACAACAAACAAACAGTAGCGTATCTTCAGAGACCCGGGATCATTTCTGTGTGTGCTGATAAGCAGGGTAGCGAAACAGTGAATGACTTGGGGAAAGTCGTTTATTCACGCAATATAAATAATTAATATATACAGACAATTATGAAAATCAACAACTATTAAAACAGTAATAGCCAGTATGAAAAATAAAAGAAGGGAGAAAAATACTTAGTTCCTGGAAAGATGTCCTTATTGTGGGAAGAATCATAAAGTTCTTGGTTTCAAAGTCCAGAGTTCAGAGTTCAGACCAGGTGGATGCCAGCATATCCTCAAGCTGGCATCTGATGAGTGCAAGATGGTTCAGTGTGGAGGACACTGAGTTTGGGTCCTCAGCCATTCTTATGCCCCTGCTTCAGTAGGAGGGAGTGAGGGCGGGGAGCCATACACCCCCTTCAAAGATGAGATGAGCCCTCCCCTTGTACTGGGGCTAGAAATCATATCTACCCATATATGGGCTCTATCTCACAGAACCGTACAGGTCAGGGCAGATTTATTAACATTTTCAGGTCTGTCTCGATTTACCCAGCGCCCTGATACCAGACATGAGGGGTGGGACCCCTGTGGTATCATCAGGGCACTTTGAAACTGCCTAGCTGGCAGTCCTTACCTCCGAAGGTTCTGAAACTTCCTCAGAACCAGCACCGGGGCTCATGCTACACTTCCCCCATGTTTGGTGAAGCGGCCATCTCAGGAACCCCAGAAATATTACAGATCTGGGAAGTTATGGATTATGCCATGAGACTGAGGTTGTGTTCTAGCTGCTAACAGCTGACTTTCCTTTGATCTTTAGCAGAGAGCAGAGTGTCCAGACCTCCCGTGGATTCGTAGCCTGCTTGGCTGCACCTAGGCATTCTTTGGTTAATTAACATCTCCATGAGATCAGCTAAGTGTCACCTGGTTCCCAGAGCCAAAAGGGAAATTGTGCCTTCCACAGGGAATATGTCCAAGCTAATTAACACCTCCCCCCCAGGCTGTCATTTCAGCTAAGACAGATTTCCCAGCTGTTCCTAAGCAGAGGGATACTGCACATCAGATCTTGGTTTTATTGATCTGAGGCGCAATCGATGCAGGAATCGAGTGCGATCGTTCTTTTCTTCACGGGCGGTTCCAGGACGCGCCTGCGTCCCCGCAATCGTCCGTGACAGCCCTCCCCCTTGTCCGTGGCTTAGCCACTCATCCGCAAGATGTGTGGCGGCGCCGCTAACCTGGCTGACGGGCCTCGAGTTGCCGGTACGGCGGGAAAACCTATTGGAGCCTGTGGCTCGGTTCCCCTGGACCGGTCGCGGTCTGCTACCCTCAGGGTTGACCCAACATGGACCGTTCTGGACAGGGCGTTTGCGCCACTGCAGTCGGACGTGGTGTCTGCCGGGACTGCTGACAACGGGCAGTGGGTTGGCTAGGTCAACAGCCAGCCCACGCAGGGTTCCCCTGCTGAGTGGCTGTGGACCTAAGGGAACCCCGCGGGAATCCCTGGACCTTCCCAGCTCCTGACAGACGGCACATGCCCTGCAGTAGTTTGCTACATCCCTGTTCATCCGGGGCCAATAAAACTGGTTCCGAATACCGGCGAGTGTCTTGCGGACACCCGAGTGCCCTGTCAGAGGATTACCATGTGCGGATTTCAGCACATGTCCCCTGAACGCACTCGGGACCACAAGCCACTTGGTATCCGCGTGGGATCTACCTGTAGGGGGCTGTACAGACTTACTGTACAGTCTCCCACCTTCCCAGTACACCTTGAAAGCGGCCCCGTCTGCGAGGGGCTCAGCGGCTTGCTGCCTGAGCACCTCCAGGCTTGGGTCACTTTGTAGTGCGGCTGAGAATATGGCGCTGTCAGTTTCAGCCAACTGGCTCATGTCACACGAGGCCAGCGGCTGAAAGGTCTCATCCCTGCGGTCAGAGGAGGGGGAGGAGGCCGGAACCCCCTCCACCTGTTCTGAGCTCGGGTTCTGAGCAGTGCAGCTGCGCGGTACTGCTAGCACAGGTACACTATCAGAATGGCACAGACGGTCATTACTCAAATCATCATTGCATGCAGTAATGACATTGACAGGTATAGACATTTTTTCATTACAGACAGGTTGTACAAGAAACTCAGGTACAGTTACAGCATCATCACAACAGACAGCCTGTACATCAAACTCAGGTGCCTTTGAAGCAGGCACTATTGAACCTGGTACCCTTGAACTGGGCACATTCAACCCACCTCCCCCTGGTGCTCCAACAAGTGTATAAAGTACCTGGTGGTGGGTGGAGAGTCCGTCTCCTTCCGTGAGCGACAAGGCGGTCGTGGCAGGTTCATAGTAGGACACAAGCTTGCCCAAATCAGTCCCCAGCAACACAGGGACTGGGAGATCCTTCATAACCCCAACAACCCTTTCTTGGATTCCTCCCACTCCCCAATCCAGCTTCACTGTCGCGTGGGCTATGTGAAAAAGGGTGCCCTCTACTCCAGTAAGGGCAAGGGATCGGCTGGAGCTGATGCTCTCCTTTGGCACAAGATGTGAGTGAACTAACGTGATGTCAGCTCCGGTGTCTCGGAATCCGGTGACAACTTTGCCGTTCACTCTAACAAGTTGCTGCTGGTCAATTCGGTCGCGGATTTCCTTTCCGCGTGCAAACAGGACAAAATCTGATGATTCAGGCTGTGGTTCGCTGGCGGGTTGCCTCTGCTGTGGGTGAGGTGCAGGTGATGCAGATGATCCAGGTGCTGGTGGTGTCTGTCTCCGCTCCGGACAGTCGAATTTTATGTGTCCGGGCTGGCGGCAGTAGTGACAGGTGACCTCTCCAGGCGCTGCAGGCCTGGGTGCAGCAGCTGCGCTGGGTGGCCTCTGTGGCGGACGGCTCACAGGGGCAGGAGGGTCTGCCGAGGTATTGGGCTGACCTCCTCTCCAGCTGGATGGGACAGTTCTGCGGGTATCAGCCACCCGGGTAGTTGCAAAAGTCTCAGCAAGGTCTGCAGCGACAGTGGCTGAAGCCGGCCTGCGTTCTAACACAAACTGTCGTACATCAGCAGGGCAAATGTTCAGAAATTGTTCGAGGACTATCAAGTCCTCCAGGACGCCATAAGACCCTTTGGTGAGGCCTAGCGTCCACTGGCGGAGTGTGGTGAGCAAGCTGCTGGCCACATCTCGGTACGAATCAGAAGACTTTTTCTGCCAGGCCCTAAACTTTTTCCGATAGGCTTCGGCGTCAGCTGGTACTTAGTAATGATAGCGTCTTTTATAGCAGCATAATCATTATCCTTCTCCGCAGGCAATTCTGCGAAGGCATCAAGCGCTTTGTAGCGCAGCAAAGGTGTCAGATGTCTGGCCCACTGGTCTTGGGACAGACGATACTGACGGCATGCTTTTTCAAAAGACCGCAAAAACAAGTCAATGTCTGTGTCTTTTTCAATATTAGCAAATTTAAACTTTGCACTTACGGGTGGTGCAGCTCCTTCAGCAGGGAGGCTGGGCGGTGAACTCCAGCTGGCCTGTTGAACTTTTGCCAGGTTGAGCTCATGCTGTCGTCTCTCCCGCGCCTCTGCAGATTGGCGCTCCCGTTCTCGCTCAGCGGCATCCCTCTCTGCGTGGCGTTCAGCAGCAGCAGCAGCAGCAGCAGCTTGCCGCTCCCGTTCCTCCCGCATTTGGCGCTCTGTCCGCGCTTCTGCAGATTGGCGCTCCTCACGCATGTACTGCAGGTACTTGTCCAGGTCAGTGTCCATCAGCTTTTGTAATGCCTGCTGCATTAGCGGATCAGTACAAACGGACAGTCCAGTACTGGCCGGTTCCAGGCGAGTACTTTCAGAAACTCTCGGATTGGGGTCCACACTGACATTCTCCGGCGTAACTGTTGATGCAGGGCCCTCAGGATGCACAACCTCTGTACGGTCAGGAGTCTCAGTCTCTGGTTCCCCTCGATTGTCAGATGGGCTGGTATCCACTTCAGCGGACACTCCCGGCTCCCGCAGTTGCTGGGTATCCTATTGAAACAATTCCGTTACCAGGTCCTGTTGTTTCTTGCGGCCGACCTCAATGCCTCTCTCTTGGCAAAGATTTTGCAGGTCCGCCAGGCCCATTTTCTTGTAGTTCCCGGACATTTCCATGCCAAATAAAATAAAACTTTTGGGGAGGGGTACTGGCTACACAGTCTCTCTGTATATATAAAAAATATATTGCCTTCCAGCTACACCAACGAATTAGTTCGTTTCTCGATAGCGCTAGCGCTATCGTAGATACTTTCAGCACAACACAGGTCCCAACCGCTGCCTAACACTGTCACAAGGGCCCTCGTGGCTGACCGCACTTAGCCTTCTAAACGGTGCCAGCGCACAGATCGTGCGAACTCTGGTCGCAGTCAATGCGCAGGAACCGTTAAGAATTAGCCGCAGACAACTCAGAAGGGAGCCTGTGAGACACGGGTAATTACAACGTCACCTACTGGTTCAGAGTAAACTGCCACCACCGCGGTTACTATGGGACCGTGGGGCCCACTAACTGACTGACTAATCCTGCGAATAAAACGGTTAAACACACGATATTCTGTCTAGCCAACAACAAACAAACAGTAGCGTATCTTCAGAGACCCGGGATCATTTCTGTCAGAGCAGGGACAAGGTCCTCCAGCACCCAAGGCTGAGACACCAAAGTGCGCCCCCTCCATCCCTCCCACCCCAGCTCTCACACACTGATTGCTATTAGACTAAGAGGGCCACAGGGCCCACAACCTCCATAACACCTTAATATCTAGTTATCTGGTGTGCAGTCACTGCTATGTATCCCCTTTTCTTATTTCTTTCTGCTTCATATACAATTAGGAATAACAGCTGAATGAATTTTGCGCCCTCTCCTACACTGCGCCCTGAGGCTGGAGCCTCTCCAGCCTATGCCTCGGCCCGGCCCTGATTTCTGTGTGTGCTGATAAGCAGGGTAGCGAAACAGTGAATGACTTGGGGAAAGTCGTTTATTCACGCAATATAAATAATTAATATATACAGACAATTATGAAAATCAACAACTATTAAAACAGTAATAGCCAGTATGAAAAATAAAAGAAGGGAGAAAAATACTTAGTTCCTGGAAAGATGTCCTTATTGTGGGAAGAATCATAAAGTTCTTGGTTTCAAAGTCCAGAGTTCAGAGTTCAGACCAGGTGGATGCCAGCATATCCTCAAGCTGGCATCTGATGAGTGCAAGATGGTTCAGTGTGGAGGACACTGAGTTTGGGTCCTCAGCCATTCTTATGCCCCTGCTTCAGTAGGAGGGAGTGAGGGCGGGGAGCCATACACCCCCTTCAAAGATGAGATGAGCCCTCCCCTTGTACTGGGGCTAGAAATCATATCTACCCATATATGGGCTCTATCTCACAGAACCGTACAGGTCAGGGCAGATTTATTAACATTTTCAGGTCTGTCTCGATTTACCCAGCGCCCTGATACCAGACATGAGGGGTGGGACCCCTGTGGTATCATCAGGGCACTTTGAAACTGCCTAGCTGGCAGTCCTTACCTCCGAAGGTTCTGAAACTTCCTCAGAACCAGCACCGGGGCTCATGCTACACTTCCCCCATGTTTGGTGAAGCGGCCATCTCAGGAACCCCAGAAATATTACAGATCTGGGAAGTTATGGATTACGCCATGAGACTGAGGTTGTGTTCTAGCTGCTAACAGCTGACTTTCGTTTGATCTTTAGCAGAGAGCAGAGTGTCCAGACCTCCCGTGGATTCGTAGCCTGCTTGGCTGCACCTAGGCATTCTTTGGTTAATTAACATCTCCATGAGATCAGCTAAGTGTCACCTGGTTCCCAGAGCCAAAAGGGAAATTGTGCCTTCCACAGGGAATATGTCCAAGCTAATTAACACCTTCCCCCCAGGCTGTCATTTCAGCTAAGACAGATTTCCCAGCTGTTCCTAAGCAGAGGGATACTGCACATCAGATCTTGGTTTTATTGATCTGAGGCGCAATCGATGCAGGAATCGAGTGCGATCGTTCTTTTCTTCACGGGCGGTTCCAGGACGCGCCTGCGTCCCCGCAATCGTCCGTGACACAGATTTTTCTGGGAAATTGTAAACTGCAGCACTTCTTCACTGTTAATGGCAAGGTTCTCAAACTTAGCATAGCTGGTTACTGGGTGACTGGGATTAATATTTAGAAAAGTGGGTGGAGCCTAAAATGCCAATCAAAAATCACAGGTCACTTTTCAAGGAGAATATTAAAATTGCTGCCATTCTTTCACTGTTAATGACACAAGCCTCAAACCTGGTACAGTTGGTCATTGGGTCACTGAGGTTCAAATTCAGAAAAGGGGACAGAGCCACAAACAGTGAATCAGATTTGTTTCATTTCATGGGAAAATACAAATTATTGATGCCAAGGACCCCAAAACTCACAAACTTGGGCATTGAGTAGTGACTTTGTGTCCAGGTTACAAAAAGTGGGCGGAACCAAAAACAAATTTCACTGGGAAAGTGTAAACTGCAGCCCCTCTTACACTGTTCATTTCAGGGTTCCCAATCTTTGCCCAGATGGTCACTGAGTGACTAAGATTAATATTCAGGGAAGTGGGTGGAGCCTATAATGGCCAATCAAAATTCACCTGTTGATTTCCAAGTGAAATATTTAAATTGCTGCCATTTTTACACTGTTAATAGCAGATGCCTCAAACCTGCTACAGTTGGTCATTGGGTGACTGGGGTTCAAATGCTGGAGAGGGGTGGAGCCACAAACAGCCAATCAGATTTGTTTCAATTCAATGCAGATTATTGATACCAAAGACCGCAAAGCTCACAAACTCGATCAGTGAAAAATTGTGTGTTAGGGTTAGAAAAAGTAGGCGGAGCCAACACCAGCCAAATACATACACGGGCAACCAGCTAGTTACTTTATAAATAACTGAGTTGGACCGCAAATTACATCTCCCTCCGATTCGGAGGGGATAGTATTTAACGTCACTGAGGATTTGAGCGGCAGCAGGGTGAGCCGTCACTTTGTTCACCCTGCGCCCAATTCACCAAATTCACTGGTGACATATCCAATCAGTTGACCCCACCCAGCATAGGTAGTCAGATTACATACCCCTCCCCCCCCCCCCCTTCGTTCCTAGTATAGGTAGCCAGGCAGCCAGATTCCATCCTTGTATAGGTAGCCAAATGACCCCCAATATAGATAGCCAGGTGACCCCCTTCCAACATAGATAGCTAGAATAACCACCCCCCATAGGTAGCTGCTAGCCAGATTCCCTCCTTGTATGGCACCCCCTCCCCAGTATAGGTCGCCAGAAGTCTTGACTATGCTGATCCAGCTGTGTAGGTGGTATTGGGGGCTTCAGGAGAGATGAAGTCAGGCTCAATCTTTTGTCTAAAAATATGATGATAATTTTGACCATAACAGCGTAAAGAGACCCTAAAAATTTCCTGTGATGTGAGTTTATTATCGCAGCAATTGCCTACACTGACACCAGACAAAATGAATAAAGGCAGAAAGGTCAGCTGTACATTTGTCTTCAGCCTCTCCTAACTTTTCTTTGTTTTGGGCTGTACAATAGAAAAAGAAATATAATAAACAATAACATCAATAATCTGACATTATCAAATTACAAAACTTTATTAAGCACCAACATGTGTTCCCAGAGGCGTAGCTAGGATTTTCAGCGCCCGGGGACAAAGACTATTAATGCGCCCCCCCAAAGTCAAGGTTGCGGCGCGCAGCGCGCCGCGCCAAAAAGGGGCGTGGTCACATCATAATTGTGGGCGTGGTTATGGGTGGAGCCAAATGTATATGGAGGTTAGCAGGCTCACGCTCACCCACCCTCCCTCAGTATGTACCTTCCAGCATGTTCTAAGTCAAATTCAGCAATCATGAGCCCCCCCCCCATCAAGACAAATTCAGCAATCATGAGGCCCCCAACATAACCAACTCAGCAATCATGAGGCCCCCAACAAGACAAATTTAGCAATCATGAGGCCCCCAACAAGACAAATTCAGCGATCTTGAGGCCCCCAACAAATCATGAGGCCCCCAACAAGACAAATTCAGTAACCATGAGGCCCCCAAAAAGACAAATTCAGCAGTCATGAGTCACATAAATAGACAGCATTTCACATAAATAGGTAGAATGCCCCCTTAATATGGTAGACACCTCTCACCTGGCAGCAGTTCTCCAAAATACACTCAATCTGACGTGGTTCCCCAAAAATAGGTAGCCCCAGGTCTATAGTTGTCCCCAGAATAGGTGGCCAGCAGTATAGATGTCCCCAGAATAGGTGGCCAGCGGTATAGATGTCCCCAGAACAGGTAGCCAGGGGTAGAGATGTCCACAGAACAGTTAGTAGGGGTATATGTGCACAGTATATGTAGGCAGGGGTATGTGTGCCCAGTATATGTAGCCAGAGGTATATGTGCCCAGTATATGTAGCCAGTGGTATATATGCCCAGTATATGTAGCCAGGAGAATAATATGTGCCCAGTATATATATAGTCAGGCGTATATGTGCCCAGTATATGTAGCCAGGGGTATATATGCCCAGTATATGTAGCCAGGGGTATATATGCCCAGTATATGTAGCCAGGGGTATATATGCCCAGTATATGTAGCCAGGGGGTATATATGCCCAGTCCACGTAGCCAGGGGGTATATATGCCCAGTATATGTAGCCAGGAGTATATATGCCCAGTATATGTAGCCAGGGGTATATATGCCCAGTATAAGTAGCCAGGGGGGATATATGCCCAGTATATGTAGCCAGGGGTATATATGCCCAGTATATGTAGCCAGGGGTATATATGCCCAGTCCACGTAGCCAGGGGGTATATATGCCCAGTATATGTAGCCAGGGGTATATATGCCCAGTATATGTAGCCAGGGGTATATATGCCCAGTATAAGTAGCCAGGGGGTATATATGCCCAGTCCACGTAGCCAGGTTGTATATATGCCCAGTATATGTAGCCAGGGGTATATATGCCCAGTATATGTAGCCAGGGGGTATATATGCCCAGTCCACGTAGCCAGGGGGTATATATGCCCAGTATATGTAGCCAGGGGTATATATGCCCAGTATATGTAGCCAGGGGTATATATGCCCAGTATATGTAGGCAGGGGTATATGTGCCCAGAGTAGGTAGCCAGGGGTATATGTGCCCAGAGTAGGTAGCCAGGGGTATATGTGCCCAGAGTAGGTAGCCAGAGGTATATGTGCCCAGAGTAGGTAGCCAGGGGTATATGTGCCCAGAGTAGGTAGCCAGGGGTATATGTGCCCAGAGTAGGTAGCCAGGGGTATAGGTGCCCAGAGTAGGTAGCCAGGGGTATAGGTGCCCAGGGTAGGTAGCCAGGGTTATATGCCCAGTATATGTAATTAGGGGTATATGTGCCCAATATATGTAGGCAGGGGTATATGTGTCCAGAGTAGGTAGCCAGGGGTATATGTGCCCAGAGTAGGTAGCCAGGGGTATATGCCCAGTATATGTAGTTAGGGGTATATGTGCCCATTATATGTAGGCAGGGGTATATGTGCCCAGAGTAGGTAGCCAGGGTTATATGTGGCCAGAGTAGGTCGCCAGGGGTATATGTGCCCAGAGTAGGTAGCCAGTAGCCAGGGGTATATGTGCCTAGAGTAGGTAGCCAGAGGTATAGGTGTCCAGAGTAGGTAGCCAGTAGCCAGGGGTATATGTGCCCAGAGTAGGTAGCCAGAGGTATAGGTGCCCAGAGTAGGTAGCCAGTAGCCAGGGGTATATGTGCCCAGAGTAGGTAGCCAGAGGTATATGTGCCCAGAGTAGGTAGCCAGTAGCCAGAGGTATAGGTGCCCAGAGTAGGTAGCCAGAGGTATAGGTGCCCAGAGTAGGTAGCCAGTAGCCAGAGGTATAGGTGCCCAGAGTAGGTAGCCAGAGGTATAGGTGCCCAGAGTAGGTAGCCAGGTGTCCCCCTCCCCAGCAGGAGGGGAGCAGCGCAGAGAAGAGGAAGAGCTGCTCTCTCTCCCTCGCTGTCCCCTCCAATGTCTGTCCGGTGGCTGGCAGCGGCGGGCGGAACTTACCTCCGTCTCTTCGCAGCGCCGGATGGATCTGCCGCTACTCTGGTCTGGTCCAGACCAGAGCAGCGGCTGCGCACCCGAACTTCCGGCCGGTGTTCCGACGCGGCGCTGGAGCGTGACGGAGGTGAGTTCCGCCCGCCGCTGCCAGCCACCGGACAGACATTGGAGGGGACAGCGAGGGAGAGAGAGAGCACCTAAGGTGAGGGAAGGAGGGGGGAGATGGCCCCCCTTCCCCACCGTCCGCACAGCTCTCTCTCTTCTCTGCGCTGCTCCCCTCAGCCAAAAAAAAAAAACCCGAAGCTCAGCTGGGCGCCCTTGGGGACCCGGCGCCCCGGGGCACTTGTCCTACCCCGACCCCCCCTAGCTCCGCGCCTGTGTGTTCCCATATTTAAAGAGACTGTAATAAAAAAAAAAGCCTCTGGTGATATTTACCTCAGGAGGGGGAAACGTCGTCCGCAGGGTCCTAATGAAGCTTCCCTGACCTCTGAAGCCTGCAGGAATCCAGCGCTGGCTACCCCGAAACCTTCCTCCATCCTCCCCCGACAAGCCTGACAAGAGAGGATTTCTTTACCTCTCCGGGATCCAGCGCATGCTCAGTAGCGGTTCTTCGTTCGGGCTAGGCAGAAATAGCCGAGCCCAATCGTATCTGCTCTACTACGCAGGCGCAAAATGACTCGCACCTGCACAGTAGAGCAGATCGATCAGCTTTGGCTATTTCCCCCTTATCCTGCGCAGAATCACGGTAGGTAAATAATTACCTCGCTGTGATTTGGGGGTCCCAACAGGGTAAAAGAGGGACAGAGAAGGACAAGGGAAGCCTCGTTAGGATCAAGAGGCTTCCCCTCCCAAGGTAAGTACCCACAGGGGACTTTTTTTAAGGTCGCCACACATAATACAATTTTTTAGGGTTCTTTTCAATTCAAGAATTGCAATCAATTTTCTGATTGATTGTAACATTTGGAAAATCTAACCAATGAATCATACAAGGAATACATTAAAAATTTGGGGAAAAAATGCTCAAGTGTATAAGTCAAGAAACTGACTATCTGACTTCATTTAATTTTCATGAAAATTGATGTAAAATCGTATCTTTTCCTTCTGCGGTGTGTGGCCTTTAAGGAAACTGCTGGATTAGACGTGGGAATCACATACTCAGTTTCCTTAATCTCATCCAGTTTCCGCTGGTTTTGCAGAAGTGGAGCACCCATAAAACCAACTTCCACACTGAAGTGCAATCGTATGTATGCTGCTGAAGTGGTTCTGTGAGAAACCATGCCCTTCCGCTATCTGCCTGCTAGTGGCAGTGTTGACTCTGGCTGCCTTGTACTTCAACTTTCCACCAGCAGGTGGCCCTATCCTGTCTGGTGACAGCCTTTGTACTGATTATCTGGTGTCAACATGCACCAGGTGTGTAGCCAGACCTGAGTCTCTGGACATCCCTGATCTGTTATGTTAACATGGCTATTTCCATCCAGATAGGTGCTGCTTAACTCGAACTAGACGGATATTTTCGTCCAGTGTTTAAGCTTTAATGTCGCACGCCGTCCTCCAACGATCCACCATTCCCCAGTGCTGCTCCCGGTCTAATACGGCATCTGATCCAACTGCGGCTGCACGTGCCCGCTCTCACACGCGTCAGCAGGAACCCCCCCCCCCCTTCCCCAGAGAACCCCTTTAAACCAACCAAACCAAAAAGGCTTGATCCAGACCAGAGCTGAGGGGAAGCCTAGAACTTTCCCCCGGCAGCTACGGGGGATGACATCTGACTGTAAAGGGAGACGTATTGAGCGTGTGGCGAAGGTCTTTCACATTAAAGTGCAGTTTAACTTGGATTCTATTCAAGCTTCAGAGGAAATAGAGACTGTAACATATTACCTATGTAAACATCAGGGCTGTAACTAGATAGGAGCAGCCCCTGTAACTGCAGGGGGCCCAGAGCTGTGAGGGGGCTCCAACTACTACTTCACTACCTCCCATAAAGGATCCATCCTTCAGATCAGGTGCCTTGTGGCTACGCTGGTTATGGGTGTGATGATGATTATGATGTCCACATGTGCTTAATGACCCTAGCAGAATTGGCCCCCAGGCTGTGAGGTCACCAGGGGTAGGCAAGGGGAAGGGTGTGAACCTTTGGGCGAACCCGTCAAAGTCTTGCTGGGGGGCATGATTTGTAGTTATACCACAGGTAGACATTGTTGGATGTCTAGTTTATTTTATGGCCTTTTAAAGGAAACATGTGGTGAAAATGAACTGATGAGAGAAACAATTGTATATATCCTCCTCCTTCTAAAAATGGCTTTTTTAGGTATCCCACAGTTTTATTTTATATCCAAATCTACTTTTTACGTTTTTACTGTTTCACTGTCTCTGCTCAATGACACATTCACTGAAGTATGCCAGAGGTAAAATATATGAACTATTGACCATTTTTATCTCTTTCCTGCTCTCAGAAGTCGTATACTGCCAGGAAAGAATTTTATGGTTGTAATTTCTTGTCACTGAGAGTTACTCTATTGTCCGACCAAGTTTCAACCCAGTCCGACCTGAGTGTTCACTCTTTCAGGTAGAGAAATAAAAAAGGACTAGCATAGTTATGTGTGTGCTTGGCACTGTACACACACATGTCCATCTCATCATGTCATCTCCTGTATCCTTTAACTAGTCCCCACCATAACATAGCCAGCACAATTGTTATGTAGTATCTTTGAATATATTATTATAGACCAGAATTTATGTTAAGAGCATTTAAGTACAAGTAAACTAACAGATAAGGTATTGTAATCTGTATTTTAATACAATAAAAGTTTCATTGGACATAACAAATATTTTCCATTTAGCCAAAGGCTCAGTTTGGGATTTTTTAGTGGAAAGAGGTTAATTGTCCTCCAGGCTACTGACTGTGAAGATTCCGGATTACCTCTGAGTATTCCGCACTGGAAATCCTTGGGGTCTCCCTCCATAAATGAGCATTGCAAGGGGGCTTGAGGTGCGACATTTCAGAATAATTAGTAGCATTTAAACTCATAATGAGTCTCTTAGGTAAAGGTTATTTTTAAGTTAATTAATGTACTGAGGATCAATACAACAATTAACCTCATTTCATCACTGTTATATTTTTCTGTTAAGCGTCAAAAAAAAAAAAAAAAAATAAGAGAGACAAAGGAAAAAAAAATGTTGTGCAACTACAACTTACTGTCAAATGTGTAGTTATTCTTTTCTCATTTTGTTATATTTATTAGGCATAGTATTAAATAAACATTTTTTGGGGGAAATGTTTACTCCATCATAATAATTAATTTTTAGATAATTAATGGTGGGTTTTTATTTCTTGTCAATGATATTTTGCTGCTTGTTGCTGTTTTATTTTTTCTCTAATGTTTCTGTAAAGTGTTGATTTCATTTGCCAATTAAAAATTATGAAAAAAAAAGTGTCTTTACTTTAAGCTCATAATAGACACATCATGTGACTCATTACCTATTTCTATTACCACCACCAGCAACTTTCACCTAAATAATATTTGGAAAGGGGTTTAGGCTTTGCTCCACATTGTGTAGCCACAATCATGGCCGGTTAATGTTCACAAAGTAGGTCACCTGAAACAATCATTCAAGACAATTTTGGGCACTATTTTCAAGTGTGTATGTGTCTACTGATACCCACCAGCACCTTATTAGGGAATGGGCATTATGTTAATAGAAGTGCTAGTTTGACAAGAGGTACAGGGATTGGATGCAAGTTTGGGGTTTTTTTTATTTCTCTGTGTGCAGTTTTAGAAATATTTTTTTTAATTAACATCAATTTATTCCTATTTTCTATTTATTTATATTTTCTGTAATAGAGGGGCATTTTTAGGCATAGGCATTACAGGCCACTGCCGGAGTGCTATTGGTCCTGATTAAGCCATGCCCCAGATCGAAGTCACGCCTCCCGAGCGAAGGCATGCCTCCATGAGTGTTTGTGCCTCCTTCTGTCCCCTTGTGACTTCTTCTGCCACCTTCAGTCCCGCTGTTCCACCTCTGTGCACCTGTGTGTCCCTCTGTCACCCTGTGCCTCCTTCTGCCCCCTTATGCCTCCTTCTGCCACCTTCAGCCCCCTTGTGCCTCCTCTGCCCCCCCCCCCCCCGTGCATCCAAAGATGGGTTAAAGTGAAATGGTGCCCTAGACAAGCAACTACTGTGGGATCACCCTTGATGGCTGCCTAGCTAACTTGGCAAGATTTGTTAGGGGTTACCATAAACTGGGCCCCTAGACTCTCTCCAGGCCCTAGGCACCTGCTCTAAAGGACCAACTGAAGAGAAAGGTATATGGAGGCTGCCTGTAATAGATTGCGGAAAAGCCGCTGCGCGGACTGGCAGCGAGACGGCTGGTTCTGCATCCAGCTCAGCGGTTTACATGCGTCGGCATGCGTCTGAGGTGGCTGGGCCTTCTAGTGCACACAGATTGAGGAATACGTTCGCGCGGAGAGGTGGAACCTTTATGACAAACGGAGAGGGATCAGCTAACCAGGTTGGTCAGCTGATCTCAGAGCGGGCGGCTATTGGTTGATCAGCGCTGGGTGGCATCAGGGAGCGCCGCTCTATATATAGTTATTGCTGGTCAGTCTCAGGTTGTCTGCCGTTGCGAACACTTACGTGAAAGCACTCAGACCATAGTCAGATCCCACAGTGTGTTAGAACCAGGAGGACCTGGGGATTCACACTGAGCCAGATTACTACTGTGTTACTTGCTGTGTTATACTTTAGACTAGTTCCAGGGTGTTGAGACCACGGACCTCACACCCCAGTTTAGGATTACTGTGTCATTACTGTGTTATACTTTAGATCAGTTCCAGGGTGTTGAGACCACGGACTCCACACCCCAGCTTAGGAACTCTGTGTCAATACTGTGTTATACCTTAGACTAGTTCCTGGGTGTTGAGACCACGGACCTCACACCCCAGACTAGGAATCTATTTGTTACCTGTTATGACCATTTGCTCTGTTGACCTCGCTCTTGCTTTCTGATACGGTACCTCAGCATATCTGCCTTCCTGTTGCCAAACTCTGCCTGTCCCCGGTTACTGAATCAGTCTACTGTCTCTGTGCTTTATCTGCCTGTGTGTTGCCGACCTAGCCTGCCCGACCTTGCGAGCTATCACTCTCTCTAGAGAGATTAGCCTTCAGTGCTACCTGTGACGCCCACCGTCCAGGGGTCAGTTAGCCACAAGGCTTTCCTGCTATTCCGCCTGGGGCTCCATCCCCTTGGAAGTCTCAGGCTGCTGGAAGGTCTTCATACTTCCCAGAGGGAGGTATTCCTCATACTGCCAAGGGCCGCCTGCTCCTCGGGTGGTCCTACTCAAAGTCATTACTGTTGGTTAGTCATATCTGCATTATTGGTGATTCTGCAGATCACCAATAATCAGATTCTCTCTGTGTGCTGACACCGATCGTTACACTGCCATATGTATTTCTTTTTAAGCAATAACAGTTGCCTGGCAGCCCTGCTGATCCTCTGCCTCTAATACTTTCAGCCATAGGCCCTGAACAAGCATGCAGCAGATCAGGTGTTTCTGACATTATTGTCAGATCTGACAAGATTAGATGCATGCTGGTTTCTGGTGTGATTTAGACACTTTTGCAGCCAAACAGACCAGCAGGACTGCCAGGCAACTGGTATTGTGTAAAAGGAAATAAACATGGCAGCCTCCATAGTTTTCTCACTTCAGTTGTCCTTTAAGTTGCTTTGTGGATGATTCGGCTCTGTGTGCGTCCCTCTGTGTCTCTTCCTCTGCCCCCCTTTGTGCTTCTCTCTGTCTCCTTGTCCTACTATCTGTTCCCTTCTACCTCCTGCGCTCCCCCAGTCCAGTGTGTGAAGGCAGAGTATGGTGCAGCAGAAGCTGTGCTCTAACCTCCCCTCTGGAGTCCAGTGCTGTCCCTGTATGACCATCCTGTCTGTTTTCTGCTCCCTCTAGTGCTGGCTCTCCTCATGTGAGCTGACTTACTAGAGACTCAGAAAACTGTCCAAGAATCTGGATTGTATGATCCTGAGAGTACCAGTGAAACCACTTAGCTAGGACAAAGCTGCACAGTTTACAGCAGAGGTGTGCTCTTTGGCTTGTTCTTAAAGGGGTTCTCTGGAGGAGGGGGGTTGAAAGTAAAAACGGACACTTACCTGGGGCTTCTACTGGCCCCCTGCAGCTTTAATGTCCCACGCCGTCCTCCAACGATCCGCCGTTCCCCGCCACCGCTCCCGGTCTAATGCAGCATCTGATCCAACTGTGGCTGCGCGTGCTCGCTTCCACATGCATCATCGGGAGCTTACTGCGCAAGCGAAGTACAAGAAAACTTTGATTGCACCTTCGCAGTAAGCTCCCGGTGACGTGAGCGGGAGCGCGCACTATTTGTCTTGGAAGATGAATAATTGGCCGGTGCCGGTAGAGGGGAACCGAGGATCATAGGAGGACGGCGTGGGACATTACAGCTACTGGGGGCCGGTAGAAGCCCCAGGTAAGTGTAACGATTGGTGTCAACACGCAGAGAGAATCTGATTATTGGTGATCTGCAGATTCACCAGTAATGCAGATATACACCAGATTATGAATGATCTGCCGAATCACTAATAATCCAGGTATGTCTAACCTCTGGACACCTGAGATGTGAGTGTACAGTGTAACAGTAGCACTTTGAGAGAGAACCGCCAGAGGAACTGGAGGTATGAAGAAGAAGGGATTTCACCTCAGACTGTGGGTGAATCCCTAGGCCAAAGGCTCCCTAGGAGAGGGGCCTATGCTTGGTTGCAGGAAGCCCTGCTGCTAATATAAACAGGCTTGCCCTAACTAGATGTGAGGGCCTATTCTCTATGCCCTGGAACCGGGCTAAGATATAACATAGAAATGACACAGTATCCTAGTCTTGGGTGTGAGGTCCGTAGTCACAACACCCTGGAACTGGTCTAAAGCATAACATAGAACTGACACAGTATCCTAGTCTTGGGTGTGAGGTCCGTAGTCACAACACCCTGGAACTGGTCTAAAGCATAACATAGAACTGACACAGTATCCTAGTCTTGGGTGTGAGGTCCATAGTCACAACACCCTGGAACTGGTTTAAAGCATAACATAGAACTGACACAGTATCCTAGTCTTGGGTGTGAGGTCCGTAGTCACAACACCCTGGAACTGGTCTAAAGCATAACATAGCATAAGCATGAGAAAGTATTCTAGCTCAGTGTGGATTCCCAGGTCCTTCCTGGTTCAAACACACTGTTGGATCTGACTGAGGTCTGTGTGCTAACACATAATGCATTTGCAATGGCAGACGATGTGAGACTGAGGGACGAGTGGTTATATAGTGCAGTGCTGCCCAGCGCCGCCCAGTCCCTTCCAGCCAATCCGCATACAACCTTGGATCAGCTGACCAAGGGAGTCAGCTGATCCCTCTCTGCTTCCCATAAAGCTTCTGTCTCGCCGTGCGCGCGCGTGTATTCCTCAGCCTATGTGCACAGGAAGGCTGCACCAGGTCAGACACATGTCGCCGCGCGTAAACCGCCGGACTGGACGCGGAAACGGCCGCCACGCCGTCAGAGCATGCAGCGGCCATTCCGCAATCCTTTACGCAGGGGTCTCAAACTCAATTTACCTTGGGGCCGCAGGAGGCAAAGTCAGGATGAGGCTGGGCCGCATAAGGGAATCAATCAATCAGCAGCTACCGCGCCCCCTCCAGTCCCTTTCATTGATTTTTATTTCTAAATCCAATTCACACTGAAGTGAACTATTTTGCCTATTTTACCTTATAGTTCGCTTCAGTGCTCCCATTACAAGTAATCCGCCGCGTCCCCGCCGCAAAACGAGGGCTGCAGAGCCCCCAAATCGCCCGGGGGGCAATCCGCCGGCATTTTCTGGAAGGGGCAGAGCTCTGCCCCTCCTGACGTCAATCGCGGCGCATCGCCGCCTCTGCCTACCCCTCTCACTCTTCCTTCACAGAGAGGGGCGGGGAGAGGCGGCGATCCGTGCGGCGATTGACGTCAGGAGGGGCAGAGCTGAAGCTGAAAGCTCTGCCTCTTCCAGGAAATGCCGGCGGATTGCCCCCCGGGCGATTTGGGGGCTCTGCAGCCCTCGTTTTGCGGCGGGGATGTGGCGGATTACTTGGGAGCATTGAAGCGAACTATAAGTAAGCTTTTGCTGGCGAGGGCCACAAAATATTGTATCGAGGGCAGCAAATGGCCCGCGGGCCGCGAGTTTGAGACCCCTGCTTTACAGTAAGTGTCCGTTTTTATTTTCAACCCTCCCCAGAAAACCCCCTTTAAACCAACCAAACCAAAACAATAGGTCGGGGATCACTCCTGTGCACAAACATAGGCTTCAGTAGTACATTCTCACTAATGCCGTTCATTAGTGCCCACTGCCCAAATGATGCTTGAGCTCCTACTCAGAAATGGGCCCAAATTTCCCTAATGAGAGCAAACAGATTGAATGCCTGCAAATCAGGGCCAGATTTGTACTTTTTACTGCCCAAGGCCAATGTCACCAGCCGCCCCCTTTTAGTATAGGTAGCGAGATGACCTTTCCCTCCAGTATAGGTAGCCAGATGACCCCCCCCCCCCTCCAGAATAGGTAGCCAGATGACCCCCCCCCCCCTCTAGTATAGGCAGCCTGATGACCCCTTCTCCTCCCCCTCCAGTATAGATAGCCAGATTACTCCCTGAATCCCTTCCTTTTCCACTCCCCCCTTTCAGTACAGCTCGCCTCCACACAGCAGCAGCCATCATTGTCACTCACTTCTCTGCTTAGCTCCAGTGCAGAAGCTTCCTCTTCCCCTCCGTCTCCAATGCTGCCAAAGTCCGTAGCCGCCGGCCACAATGCCAACGTGCACAGAGTGCAAGGTGGCTGCTGTACAGGTGGCTGGCAGCAGAGTACCATGATCAGGTGCTTGCCTGATCTCCCTACATTGCAGCATTTGCAAGCTTGCAAATGCTGCATCAGATTACTCTGCTGCTTTGGTGCCCTTGCTCCTGTGGTGCCCTAGGCCTAAATCCGGCCCTGCTGCAAATAATGTCTGGATCGCAGTTATCTGTAAAGATAGGAGATGGGGAGAGAGCGCACTCAGGTGAATTGCAGTGAGATGTGGCCAGCCGGCCGAGGAGTGATGGTCAGTTGATGGCATTTGACAAACTCAAAGCTAATTATGACTTACCAAATAAACTATTCTTTCAGTATATACGGGCTTTCCATGCCTATCGGTCTCAATTTGGATATATGGGCCTTGATTCACTAACCAGCGCTAAGCCGATTAGGAGGCCTTAACAGTTAGTGGGCGCAAACCACAGCGTTAGATGGTTTGCGCCAACAGGACCACCCACATCGTGCACGGCACGGCGGGACAGTAATAGTGTGATGTGCCTCGATAACGTCGCCCCCGCTGCCTTGCAAACGTCGCACCCGGTTGTTCACTCAGGCGCTATCACTTAGCGCCGGTTAGTGATTCAAACCCATGGGGGTTTACCCTACTCCTCTAAACCTTTCCGTCTGAGGTGACAGCCAGTATGGAACACCTCCCTAAAGCCATGTCCTCCCTGTATAGAGCAATCCATCCAACCTACCTCCACTCCAAAGATGGAGAGTTTTTTACTTAAATGGCAGTTAGATATACCCAAAATTGACACTGAGGATTTGGAAGTATCCCCCACATCTGTAATTAAAGCACGTATCTCGACCAGAGATAAACTCATTATGCAGGGGCGTAGCAATAGGGGTTGCAGTGGTTGCGACCAAATCGGGGCTAGAGTGCCCTCCCTCAACTACAGTATTGTACTTTATACTGGTTGAACTCGATGGACGTATGTCTTTTTTCAACCAAAATAACTATGTAACTATGTAACTAAGTATTAGCTCTCTATGGGTCCTGTGCTCATAATAATCACTTCTATAGATACTTTGAATAGTGGTAGTTGCCATTGGCAGGTTTTGGTGCGCCGTATCAATTGTTATGTATAGAGTGCTTGGGGGGGCCCATTGTAAAACTTGCATCGGTGCCCACAGCTCCTTAGCTACTCCACTGTCATTATGCTTAAAAATAAAATGTTCCACAGGGCATATCTATCACCAGCTAGGCTTGGTAAAGAAGGACAGGTCTGCTAAATGAAGGGTTTTTCCACATGATATGGCAATGCCCACAATTTGTCCACTTACTTGGTAACCGGTACATGCATGGATAAAAAAGACATGATATCCACTAGGCCCTGATAACCTTTTACTGGGAATCATAAATAACAAGGATAAAAGGTGAACCAAAACAACTTTTATTTTGGAACCTGACATTCTACGCAATAAAAATCATTATCTTGCGTTGGAACCACAGTGTTCCTCCCCTGTCATCTGACTGGATAGCATATAATATCTGTCAGGAGTTGCCTGTCCTCAAAGGGGTTTACGAGGCTCATAGGGCAGATAAAAAGTTTAACAAAAAAGTTATGGGCCAGGTGGCTTGATCTACAAGATATAAAGCTAGCCCGAGCATTGTTTTCATCAATGTGGGAGGGAGGGCACTTGTTCCCATATTTGGTGGTTTTGCCTGATAGCTTTGAAACTTTGGTCAGGCGTAGCAGCCCTTATTAGCACTGTTTTGAAAAAAACTGTCTCCCCCGAATTCTTTGCTGGGTGATAAACCCTTGGGGGTGATGATATCATCAACACAGATTATCTTAGCACATAGCCAACGCTGCCAGGCTATGTATTGCCCATCAATGGCAAACTAGCACACTCTCTACAGAAATTACCAAATCAGTCTTCTCTGATACTGTATCCTAAACTTTTACTGTCTGATCACTATAGTTAACGACACCATGGACATTTTTACCAAAACCTGACAGCCTTGACTAGACTATGTCGATAATCCGGGCCTTAGATTCTTAGATGGTCTTGACTTACTACATTGATTTTAATATTTATTTTAATCCATATTGAACTTGTGTGCTACACCATGCCTTACCTACTCCATTTGTTCACCATGTTAAGACATGTTGTCCTCAAGTTATTTTTGTATGCTGTAAGCAATAATTCTACTTCCCACATTGGGAGTACTATTTGTTTTTCTGTTTGTTCAAATTTGATTTTTGTCAATATAAAACCTTTTGTAACTAAAAAATATAGGTGTTCTGTCTTGGCACTAACTATGGTGTGCATAGAAGGGTGGGCCAGACATAGGTGATATAATAACAAGAGACGTATCTAGAGGGGTGCAAGCATGACTTGTGCCATGGGTGCCACAACACCATAGGTGTCATGCCTGCCACTGTGCTGCACTTCCATGCCTGCCCAGTGCCTCCCCGTCACTCAGACCTCAGATCAAATTAATTAAATTATCTGGGGAACATGGCTACTTAATTTATACAGTGATAGAAAAGAGGACAGAGAGGAAATAGGAAGAGATATTATCCAAAAAGTAACTTCAGCAATATCCTGAGCCAAGACACACAGGCAACCATAACACGTGTATGCGCGCGAGGGGGGGGGCAATTTCAGTGTTCTATATTACCCAGATACACCCCTGGTAATGATGGAGTCATGGTGGTATAACAACATAGAACTGCCAGGAGGAGCATCAAAAAGACAAAATGGTGCTGACAAATGCAGGAAAGGTACTAATACCTCATCAAAATGCCATGCTTCCTTTGTGATGTGTATGCCCCGCCTTCAGGGGCGTAACAATAGACCCTGCAAGGGAGGCAGCTGCAGGGGGGCCCGGAAGCCACAGGGGGCTTGTCTTGAGTGTCTGACAACTAGGGACACGGAGAGAAAAAAATTGTTGTTCTAATGACTGCATCTCCTCAACCACTGATAAGGAATCATACAAAGTTTTGCAAACAAAGATTTGTAAACAGTCCCTATTCAGTGTGCAGCAGGCTATTGTGTACATCGCCCAGCCCCCTTGGTGGGAGGGGGCCCCATCCAAAGTTTTGCAGGGGGCCCAGTGATTTCAAGTTACGCCCCTGCCCACCTTTCTCTGTTTTCTGTGTTTATGGGCACAAGATGGCTCCTGATGAATTACATGAGACCTAGTGCTCCACCACTCACCGATATCTTACTACTCAGGCATGGAGGTTCTCCGACACAGGGGCTTCCCTGGCTGCCAGCTGTAAGGAGGAACAAGAAGTGCCATGATGGATGGTCATACAAGGCAAAGTTGAAAGTGACAGCAGTCTTGACCCAGAGGTGAGGTGAAGCCTAGAACTTGCCCCAAAAGACCCCTCCAGCTATCAGGGAATACACCTGACTGTAGAGGGAGACATTTTGGTGTGTGGTGGAGGTCTTTCACACTGAAGTACAGTTTCCCTTTGATTCTATTCAAGCTTGAGAGGAAATAGAGACTGTAACATATTACCTATGTAGACATTGTTGGGTGTTTAGTTTTCTTTTCTGGCCATTTCACTAGTCCCCACCATAACAGTTTTGTGCAGCCAGCACAATTTTATGTAATATCTTTTAATATATCATTATTGACAGGGGCATCTGTGTCATTAGGCAACTATAGATTTTTGCCTATGGCGCCGTTGGTGGTAGTGGGCGCTCTCTCGCCGCTCTGTGCGTGTTTTTTTTTTTTTTTCTCTTTCAGCCAGGTCGGCGCCGGCTGTGACAGGCAGCTCAGCCTGTGCCCGGCGCCGCCTACTGGTCCGCCCCCTTCCTCTCCTCCTCAGAGCGAGCAGCACGCACGTTAGGTATTATGTGCGATGCCGCCGCCTACTGGTCCGCCCCCTCTACCCGCCCCCTCTCTGTACAGAGCGTGCGATCGTCGCACGCTAGTTTGACACGTCGGCGCCGCCCCTACCTCCGCCCCCCGCCTGTCACACGTGGTCGCCGCCGCTGCAGATAGATCGTCGGTCGGGGAGAGGAGTCTTCTGCAGGTGAGTAAATACTTTTCTTTTTACAGGTTTAGTGAAACACTGCCCGCATTAGGATAATTTTCTGGGGAACGCTGGCCACATTACGATTATTTCCTGGGGAACGCTGGCCACATACGATTATTTCCTGGGGAACGCTGGCCACATGACGATTATTTCCTGGGGAACGCTGACCACATACGATTATTTTCTGGGGAACGCTGCCACATTAAGGTTATTTCCTGGGGAACGCTGGCAACATTACGATTATTTCCTGGGGAACGCTGGCAACATTACGATTATTTCGTGGGGAACGCTGGCAACATTACGATTATTTCCTGGGGAACGCTGGCCACATACGATTATTTTCTGGGGAACGCTGCCGCATTACGATTATTTCCTGGGGAACGCTGGCAACATTACGATTATTTCCTGGGGAACGCTGGCAACATTACGATTATTTCCTGGGGAACGCTGGCAACATTACGATTATTTCCTGGGGAACGCTGGCAACATTACGATTATTTCCTGGGGAACGCTGGCCACATACAATTATTTTCTGGGAAACGCTGGCCACATTAAGATTATTTCATGGGGAACGCTGGCAACATTACGATTATTTCCTGGGGAACGCTGGCCACATACGATTATTTCCTGGGTAACGCTGGCCACATACGATTATTTCCTGGGGAACGCTGCCACTTGACGATTATTTCCTGGGAAACGCTGGCCACATACGCTTATTTCCTGGGGAACGCTGGCCACATACGATTATTTCCTGGGGAACGCTGGCCACATGACGATTATTTCCTGGGGAACGCTGGCCACATACGATTATTTCCTGGGGAACGCTGGCCACATTAAGATTATTTCCTGGGGAACGCTGGCAACATTACGATTATTTCCTGGGGAACGCTGGCCACTAGTGTTGGGCGAACATCTAGATGTTCGGGTTCGGGCCGAACAGGCCGAACATGGCCGCGATGTTCGGGTGTTCGACCCGAACTCCGAACATAATGGAAGTCAATGGGGACCCGAACTTTTGTGGTTTGTAAAGCCTCCTTACATGCTACATACCCCAAATTTACAGGGTATGTGCACCTTGGGAGTGGGTACAAGAGGAAAAAAAATTTAGCAAAAAGAGGTTATAGTTTTTGAGAAAATCGATTTTAAAGTTTCAAAGGGAAAACTGTCTTTTAAATGCGGGAAATGTCTGTTTTCTTTGCACAGGTAACATGCTTTTTGTCGGCATGCAGTCATAAATGTAATACATATAAGAGGTTCCAGGAAAAGGGACCGGTAATGCTAACCCAGCAGCAGCACACGTGATGGAACAGGAGGAGGGTGGCGCAGGAGGAGAAGGCCACGCTTTGAGACACAACAACCCAGGCCTTGCATGAGGACAAGAAGCGTGCGGATAGCATGCTTTGTACCACCATGCAGTCATAAATGTAATAAAGATAAGTGGTTCAATAAACAGGGACCACGCGGCAACGCTAACCCAGCAGCAGCACACGTGATGGAACAGGAGGAGGCGCAGGAGGAGAAGGCCACGCTTTGTGAGACACAACAACCCAGGCCTTGCATGAGGACAAAAAGCGTGCGGATAGCATGCTTTGTACCGCCATGTAGTCATAAATGTAATAAAGATAAGAGGTTCCATAAACAGGGACCGGCAACGGTAACCCAGCAGCAGCAGCAGCAGCAGCAGCAGCACACGTGATGGAACAGGAGGAGGCGCAGGAGGAGAAGGCCACGCTTTGTGAGACACAACAACCCAGGCCTTGCATGAGGACAAAAAGCGTGCGGATAGCATGCTTTGTACCGCCATGTAGTCATAAATGTAATAAAGATAAGAGGTTCCATAAACAGGGACCGGCAACGGTAACCCAGCAGCAGCAGCAGCAGCAGCAGCACACGTGATGGAACAGGAGGAGGCGCAGGAGGAGAAGGCCACGCTTTGTGAGACACAACAACCCAGGCCTTGCATGAGGACAAAAAGCGTGCGGATATAGCAGCAATGCTTTTTGCCGCCATGCAGTCATAAATGTAATACAGATGAGAGGTTCAATAAACAGGGACCGGAAACGCTAAACCATCCCAGATGTTCATCGGTCATGTTACTTGGTTGGGGTCCAGGAGTGTTGCGTAGTCGTTTCCAATCCAGGATTGATTCATTTTAATTTGAGTCAGACGGTCTGCATTTTCTGTGGAGAGGCGGATACGCCGATCTGTGATGATGCCTCCGGCAGCACTGAAACAGCGTTCCGACATAACGCTGGCTGCCGGGCAAGCCAGCACCTCTATTGCGTACATTGCCAGTTCGTGCCAGGTGTCTAGCTTCATGCCCGGTTTCAGGTCCAGCGGTGCCAGCCACAAATCCGTCTGTTCCTTTATTCCCCTCCAAATTTCCTCCCCTGTGTGCTGCTTATCCCCAAGGCAGATCAGCTTCAGCAACGCTTGCTGACGCATGCCAACAGCTGTGCTGCACTGCTTCCACGATCCTACTGCTGCTGGTGCTGGGTTAGCATTTCCGGATGAGGTACAGCTTTGAGATGCGTTGGAGGAGAAGGAGTCAGAGAGGTAGGTGCTGCTGTTGTTATCCAGCTGTTTGCGGCGTGGGCAACACCCGCGCCGTAGCAGGTGAGGAATCGCTGCCAGGCTCCACAAGGTTCACCCAGTGCGCGGTAAGGGAGATGTATCGACCCTGGCCGAACGCACTCGTCCAGGTGTCAGTGGTGAGGTGAACCTTGCAGGCAACGGCATTCTTCAAGCTTCGGGTTATTTAGCTGACCACGTGCTCATGCAACTCAGGCACTGCAGAGCGCGCAAAGTGGTAGCGGCTGGGAACCACGTAACGTGGGATGGCCACTGACATCATGCCCTTGAAGCTGTTTGTCTCCACCACTCGATATGCCAGCATTTCGCAGGCCAGAAGCTTGGCTATGCTGGCTGGCTGTTACTGCCACGGCCCGGGGGTCATTTGCTGGCAATTTCCTCTTGTGCTCAAACATCTCAGAGACAGACAACTCAACCGTAGCGCTGCACACCGAAGGGCTGTTGGTTGTTGTTTTTGATGAACACTGGGAGACCTCAAGAGCACTAGTCCGGAAAGTGACAGTGTCAGCATCGTCTGATGTTTGTGAATGTTGTGAACCACGCAATGGCTGGGCTACTGCTGCTGCTGAGGCGGGTCTGGTGGTGAGTCTGGTGAACCCAAGGGAGGCAGTGTTGCTGGTGGTACCCTGTCCTGCCGCGTTTGCCCACAGAGTGGGATGTTTGGATAGAATGTGGCGGCTCATGCTGGTGGTGGAGAGGTTGTTAATACTTTTCCCCCTGCTCAGGCGGGTTTTGCACACCTTGCAAATCGCCATGGTAACATCCTCAGTGCAGTCTTCAAAGAAAGCCCAGACTTTAACTGGCTGAGGACTCGGACCTCGTGCGTGATGTGCTGGTGCTGCTTAACCCACTGCTGGACGCTTGAGAGGTCATCCAAGTAATTATCTGGTCCTGTTCTTTTGGATCTGTGAGGGTTGTTGTCCTGGACAACATGGGCAGTATTGAGTGGGTTTTCTTGGGTGCTCCCCTGTGGCCTGTACGTGAACCGTCAGGGGAAACACCTCTTCCCTTGCCCCTCCCTCTTTCACCGGATTTCTTCCTCATTTCACTTATCCTTAAAGTACACGCTGACTGGCAGCAGTACAGTGGCAGTACAGAAATGCTATACAGTGGTGGGTGAGCGGTGTACCACTATTGTCAGCAGTGACACAGAGCACAATGCTATACAGTGGCGGGTGAGCGGTGTACTACTGTTCCCAGCAGACACAGAGTGGAAGTAAACACAATGCTATATAGTGTGGCTGAGCCGTGTACACAGAGTGGCATTAAACACAATGCTATATAGTCTGCTATATAGTCACCCCGAACAGGGTGATGTTCTGCAGAACCCGAACAGTGGCAAACACTGTTCGCCCAACACTACTGGGAGGGAACGCAGATTTTAGTACCTAAACACACGATACAACATGTTTTCCGGGGTCGGACTCTGAGGCACATACAGATGGTCCCGATCATCATCCTCATCATACAACTCTTCTCCTGAGTCTGACCCACCCACCACCTCTGCCACCCCAACATCCCCAGACACAGACCCCTCATCGTCCTCAACATTAACTTGGGATGCTGGCCTGAGCCAGACCTCCTCCTCCACATCAGGCCCCATCATCTCCTCAATGGCAGCCCTCATTAATCGCTCTGGCGACGGACTGATGGACACAACGTTCTCCTCCGGGGAGGGCTGCTGCTGACCACTGGCTGCTGGGGTGGATGTTATAGCTTGCGTGGGGCGTTGGCTGTTGCTGTTGTTGGGAGTGCTGCTCACAGCGGAGGTCTCTGGGGAACTCATGTTGAGCTCATATAGTGGTTGACGGTGAGTGGAGTATTACTGATCCCAGCAATATACACACTGACTGGCAGAGTACGCAATGCTATATAGTGTGGCTGAGCGGTGTACACAGAGTGGCAGTAAACACAATGCTATATAGTCTGGCTGAGCGAGCGGTGTACTACTGTTCCCAGCAGAATCAGAGTGGCAGTAAACAATGGTATATAGTCTGGCTGAGCGGTGTACACAGAGTGTCAGTAAACAATGGTATATAGTCTGGCTGAGCGAGCGGTGTACTACTGTTCCCAGCAGAATCAGAGTGGCAGTAAACAATGGTATATAGTCTGGCTGAGCGGTGTACACAGAGTGTCAGTAAACAATGGTATATAGTCTGGATGAGCGGTGTACACACAATGCTATATAGTCTGCTATATAGTGTCAGTAAACAATGGTATATAGTCTGGCTGAGCGAGCGGTGTACTACTGTTCCCAGCAGAATCAGAGTGGCAGTAAACAATGGTATATAGTCTGGCTGAGCGGTGTACACAGAGTGTCAGTAAACAATGGTATATAGTCTGGCTGAGCGAGCGGTGTACTACTGTTCCCAGCAGAATCAGAGTGGCAGTAAACAATGGTATATAGTCTGGCTGAGCGGTGTACACAGAGTGTCAGTAAACAATGGTATATAGTCTGGCTGAGCGGTGTACACAGAGTGTCAGTAAACAATGGTATATAGTCTGGCTGAGCGGTGTACACAGAGTGGCAGTAAACACAATGCTATATACTCTGGCTGAGCAAGCGGTGTACTACTGTTCCCAGCAGACACAGAACAGTAAACAGAATGCTATATAGTGTGGCTGAGCGAGCGGTGTACCACTATTCCCAGCAGACACAGAACAGTAAACAGAATGCTATATAGTGTGGCTGAGCGAGCGGTGTACCACTATTCCCAGCAGACACAGAACAGTAAACAGAATGCTATATAGTGTGGCTGAGCGAGCGGTGTACCACTATTCCCAGCAGACACAGAACAGTGAACAGAATGCTATATAGTGTGGCTGAGCGAGCGGTGTACCACTATTCCCAGCAGACACAGAACAGTGAACAGAATGCTATATAGTGTGGCTGAGCGAGCGGTGTACCACTATTCCCAGCAGACACAGAACAGTGAACAGAATGCTATATAGTGTGGATGAGCGAGCGGTGTACCACTATTCCCAGCAGACACAGAACAGTAAACAGAATGCTATATAGTGTGGCTGAGCGAGCGGTGTACCACTATTCCCAGCAGACACAGAACAGTGAACAGAATGCTATATAGTGTGGCTGAGCGAGCGGTGTACCACTATTCCCAGCAGACACAGAACAGTGAACAGAATGCTATATAGTGTGGCTGAGCGAGCGGTGTACCACTATTCCCAGCAGACACAGAACAGTAAACAGAATGCTATATAGTGTGGCTGAGCGAGCGGTGTACCACTATTCCCAGCAGACACAGAACAGTAAACAGAATGCTATATAGTGTGGCTGAGCGAGCGGTGTACCACTATTCCAAGCAGACACAGAACAGTGAACAGAATGCTATATAGTGTGGCTGAGCGAGCGGTGTACCACTATTCCCAGCAGACACAGAGTGGCAGTAAACAGAATGCTATATAGTGTGGCTGAGCGAGGTACACAGAGTGGCAGTAAACAGAATGCTATATAGTGTGGCTGAGCAAGCGGTGTACTACTATTCCCAGCAGACACAGAGTGGCAGTAAACAGAATGCTATATAGTGTGGCTGAGCGAGGTACACAGAGTGGCAGCAAACAGAATGCTATATAGTGTGGCTGAGCAAGCGGTGTACTACTGTTCCCAGCAGTGACACAATGACAGGGGGGACCCTGGCTAGCGTGGCTGGAGCGCGAACTACCCTGCCTGCCTACCCAAAGCTAAACCCACAGACAAATGGCGGAGATATGACGTGGTTCGGGTATTTATTTACCCGAACCACGTGACAGTTCGGCCAATCAGAGCGCGTTCGGGTCCGAACCACGTGACCCGTTCGGCCAATCACAGCGCTAGCCGAACGTTCGGGGAACGTTCGGCCATGCGCTCTTAGTTCGGCCATATGGCCGAACGGTTTGGCCGAGCACCGTCAGGTGTTCGGCCGAACTCGAACATCACCCGAACAGGGTGATGTTCTGCAGAACCCGAACAGTGGCGAACACTGTTCGCCCAACACTACTGGCCACATACGATTATTTCCTGGGGAACGCTGGCCACATACGATTATTTTCTGGGGAACGCTGCCACATTAAGATTATTTCCTGGGGAACGCTGGCAACATTAAGATTATTTCCTGGGGAACGCTGGCAACATTAAGATTATTTCCTGGGGAACGCTGGCCACATACGATTATTTTCTGGGGAACGCTGGCAACATTACGATTATTTCCTGGGGAACGCTGGCCACATACAATTATTTCCTGGGGAACGCTGGCAACATTAAGATTATTTCCTGGGGAACGCTGGCAACATTACGATTATTTCCTGGGGAACGCTGGCCACATACGATTATTTCCTGGGGAACGCTGGCCGGCCACATTACAATTATTTCGTGGGGAACACTGGCAACATTACGATTATTTCCTGGGGAACGCTGGCCACATACGATTATTTTCTGGGGAACGCTGGCCACATACGATTATTTCCTGGGGAACGCTGGCAACATTACGATTATTTCCTGGGGAACGCTGCCACATACGATTATTTCCTGGGGAACGCTGCCACATACGATTATTTTCTGGAGAACGCTGGCAACATTACGATTATTTCCTGGGGAACGCTGGCCACATACGATTATTTCCTGGGGAACGCTGGCCACATTACGATTATTTCCTGGGGAACGCTGGCCACATTACGATTATTTCCTGGGGAACGCTGGCAACATTACGATTATTTCATGGGGAACGCTGGCCACATACGATTATTTCCTGGGGAACGCTGGCCACATTACGATTATTTCCTGGGGAACGCTGGCCACATTACGATTATTTCCTGGGGAACGCTGCCGCATTACGATTATTTCCTGGGGAACGCTGGCCACATACGATTATTTCCTGGGGAACGCTGGCCACATTACGATTATTTCCTGGGGAACGCTGGCCACATACGATTATTTCCTGGGGAACGCTGGCCACATACGATTATTTCCTGGGGAACGCTGGCCACATTACGATTATTTCCTGGGGAACGCTGCCGCATTACGATTATTTCCTGGGGAACGCTGCCGCATTACGATTATTTCATGGGGAACGCTGGCCACATACGATTATTTCCTGGGGAACGCTGGCCACATACGACTATTTTCTGTGGAACGCTGGCAACATTACGATTATTTCCTGGGGAACGCTGGCCACATACGATTATTTCCTGGGGAACGCTGGCCACATTACGATTATTTCCTGGGGAACGCTGGCCACATTACGATTATTTCCTGGGGAACGCTGCCGCATTACGATTATTTCCTGGGGAACGCTGGCAACATTACGATTATTTCATGGGGAACGCTGGCCACATACGATTATTTTCTGGGGAACGCTGGCCACATTAAGATTATTTCCTGGGGAACGCTGGCAACATTATGATTATTTCCTGGGGAGCGTTGGCCACATACGATTATTTCCTGGGGAACGCTGGCCACATTACGATTATTTCCTGGGGAACGCTGGCCACATACGATTATTTTCTGGGGAACACTGGCCACATTACGATTATTTCATGGGGAACGCTGGCCACATACGATTATTTTCTGGGGAACACTGGCCACATTACGATTATTTCATGGGGAACGCTGGCAACATTATGATTATTTCCTGGGGAGCGTTGGCCACATACGATTATTTCCTGGGGAACGCTGGCCACATACGATTATTTTCTGGGGAACGCTGCCACATTAGGTTATTTCCTGGGGAACGCTGGCCGGCCACATTACGATTATTTTGTGGGGAACACTGGCAACATTACGATTATTTCCTGGGGAACGCTGGCCACATACGATTATTTTCTGGGGAACGCTGGCCACATACGATTATTCCCTGGGGAACGCTGGCAACATTACGATTATTTTCTGGGGAACGCTGGCAACATTACGATTATTTTCTGGGGAACGCTGGCCACATTAAGATTATTTCCTGGGGAACGCTGGCAACAATACGATTATTTCGTGGGGAACGTTGGCAACATTACGATTATTTCCTGGGGAACGCTGGCCACATACGATTATTTTCTGGGGAACGCTGGCAACATTACGATTATTTCCTGGGGAACGCTGGCCACATACGATTATTTCCTGGGGAACGCTGGCCACATTACGATTATTTCCTGGGGAACGCTGGCAACATTACGATTATTTCATGGGGAACGCTGGCCACATACGATTATTTTCTGGGGAACACTGGCCACATTAAGATTATTTCCTGGGGAACGCTGGAAACATTATGATTATTTCCTGGGGAGCGTTGGCCACATACGATTATTTCCTGGGGAACGTTGGCCACATACGATTATTTCCTGGGGAACGCTGCCACATTACAATTATTTCCTGGGGAACGCTGCCGCATTACGATTATTTCCTGGGGAACGATGGCCACTTTATGATTTATTATCTGGTGAACGCTGGCCACATTACGATTATTTTCTGGTGAACGCTGGCCACATTACGATTATTTCCTGGTGAACGCTGGCCACATTACGATAATTTTCTGGAAACGCTGCCGCATTACGATTATTTTATGGTGAATGCTGGCCACATTACGATTATTTTATGGCGAATCATTGCTGCGTTATGATTATTTTCTGGTGAAAGATTGCCGCATTACTTTTATCTCATGAAGAAACATTGCTGCGTTACGATTCTTTTCATCAGGGGGGCAACCCAGGGGGGGGGGCGCCACAGGTTTTCTCTCCTGGAGTGACAAAATGGCTAGAGACGCCCCTGATTATTGACCAGAATGTCCTTTTAAAGTGAACATGAACCAAGTAAAATTATTTAAAACAAACACATGATGCACCTGCAAATAAATATTATATACTTACCTCACTGTCAGTTCCTCTCAAAAGCTCACCATTTTCCTCCTACAATGATCCCTTCCAGTTCTGACAAGATTTTGTCAGAAATGAAATATATCAGTTGCTGCCAGTTATATATCAGCAGCTGTCAGTATTAACTGAAAGGGCAACTGATGAGCAAGGTAATGTCCATGCTTCCCTATGGCTCAAGTGGGCGATATTACAGTATAACAGTGTGCTGACCAGGAAGCTGTCATGGGGTAATGGCCATTTTCAAAATGGAGGGCGTAGAATTCCATTGATCACAGTGGACAAACAAGACACGGGAGAGGAGAAAGAGATTGATGGGTAGACTACACAGGAGGTAAGTATGACCTGTGTATGGTTATTTTTGACTTTTAATTTTCAGTTCAGGTTTGTTGATATTATATATTATATTGCAGCACAGTGGCGTAGTGGTTAGCGCTTTTGCCTTGCAGTGCTGGGTCCCTGGTATGAATCCCAGCCAGGTCAACATCTGAAAGGAGTTTCTATGCTCTCCCCGTGTCTATGTGGGTTTCCCCAGGCACTTCAAATTCCTCTTACTTCCCAAAAACATACAGATAGGTTAATTGGCTTCCCCCTAAAATTGGCTCTAGACTATGATACATGCACTACACGACACATACATAGACATATGACTATGGTAGGGATTAGATTGTGAGCCCCTCTGAGGGACAGTTGGTGACAAGACAATATACTCTGACTGTACAGCGCTGCGTAATATGTCGGTGCTGTATACATTCTTAAATAAATAAATTAATAAATATTGCTGTTATATTAAGAACATTTAAGTACAAGAAAACTAACAGATAAGGTATTCAAAAGTACAGTAATTTGTCTTTTAATACAGTAAAAAGATAATTAGACATAGCAAATATTTTTTTTATTCAGCCAAAGGCTCAGTTTGGGATTTCCTAGTGGAAAGAGGATAATTGTCCTCCAGGCTACTGACTGTGAAGATTCCGGGTTACCTCTGAGTATTCCCCACTGGAAATCCTTGGGGTCTCCCTTCATAAATGAGCATTTCAAGGGGGCCTGAGGTGCGACAACAGAATAATTAGTAGCATTTAAACTCATAATGAGTCTCTTTAGTTAAAGGTTATTTTTAAGTTAATTAGTGTACTGAGTATCATTACAACAATGAACCTGATTCCATCACTGTTATGTTTTTTTCTGTTAAGTGCAAAAAAAAAAATAAAAAAAAAATGTTGTGCAACTTACTGTGTAGTTCTTCTTTACTCATTATGTTATATTTATTAGGCGCAGTATTAAATACACATTTTTCAGGGGGAAATTTTAAAGGGAACCCGAGGTGAGAGGGATATGGAGGCTGCCATATTTATTACCTTTTAAACAATACCAGTTGCCTGGCAGTCTTCCCGATCCTGTGTTTTTACTACTTTTAGCCATAGACCCTGATCAAGCATGCAGCAGATCAGGTACTCTGACTCAGGTTTATCAGCCATTACTTGTTCCAAGGTTTGACTCTTCTTGTGCCAGAAGATCAACAGGGCTGCCAGGCAACTGGCATTGTTTACAAGGAAATAAATATGGCAGCCTCCATATCCTTCTCAGGTTCATTAAGATCACCATCATTAGTTTTTAGATCATTAATGGTGGTTTTTTATTTTTTGTGAAATACATTTTGCTTGTTGTTTTATTCTTTCTTTAACCACTTTAGGATCCTTGGTACGCATATCCACGCCCCTTTAAACTACACGTGCGGATCAGGGGGGTAGATATGCGTACTGCTGCCTTACCGTCGCGTTCACGATCCCCGCACTGTTTACCGTCGATCCACCGTCGCAGCCCCTTCCATCTGTGATCAGGATGTGAGAATCTTTTGATTCTCAGTCCTGATCACCGTTCCGTGTCTTCGGAGAGCTTGTAAATGTCATACAAGCTCTCAGACTGGACACTTCCGTGTTCGTCTGTGTTCTATTAATAGAAACACGGTCTCAGTAACACCATCTTGTGGCCAGAAAGTAAAATACACCTATTTATGCCACTACACTGTTTTACATAAAAAGTTTATTATTATTTTTTTTTATTTTATTACTTTTACCCCCTTCCAACCCTGCCCCACAGTTATAGAAATAAAACACTTATTAAAAGAATTAAAAAAATTACATTATTTATTTTTTTTTCTACATAAATAGTTACCTTAGGGACTTTTCTAATACGGATGTCATGAGAGTATGTCACTGTTAATTTTGCAAAAAAAGTTCTTGTACAAGTGAAAAAGTATTAAAAATCCCTAAATGGAAAAATGCTCCTTTATTTCCAGATAAAATATTATCACCATACATTGTACTAGGGACACAATTTAAATGTTGTAATAAACCAGACAAATGGGCAAATAAAATGTGTGGGTTTTATGTACCAAAGCACATTTTATTTTAAAACTATAATGGCTGAAAACTGAGAAATAATCATTTTTTTTTTTTTTTCCTTATTATTCCTTTTACAATGCATATAAAATAAAATAATTCATAGCAAAAACTACCACCCAAAGAAAGCATAATTTGTGGCGAAAAAAAACTATATATAGATAATTTCAGTGTGATAAGTACAGATTAAATGTTCCACAAAGCTTACAATTCCTATGGTGACGGTAGCCCAGGTATGGAAGGCAGTAAAAAAGCCGCAGGGTCAACCCAACCAATTTTCTCCATACCTATCCCTCTGAAACAACAAAACTATACCATGCTTTCAATCCATATCTGACCCTAACATCTGGGTGGAAAATGGGATGGTACAAATTTGTGATTTGGTTTAGGATGGTCAGTTGATGTCCTTTGACAGACTCAAACTGACTTGACAGACTGACTTTCAAATAAACTATTCTTTAGCTAAATACAAGTTCACCATCGGTCTCAATTTGGGGATATAGGGGTTATCCTACTCCTCCAACCATTTCCGACTGAGGTGACAGCCAGTACCGAACTACTCCCTAAACCCATGTCCTCCCTGTATAAAGCAATCCAACCTACCTCCACCCCAAAGATGGGGAGCTTGTTCCTTAAATGGCAGTCAGATATGCCCTTGACACTGAGAATTGGGAGGAATCCCTCTCATTTGTAATTAAAGCATGTATCTCTACCAGGATAAACTCATTGTGCTTAAAATTCTCCACAGGGCATATCTATCACCAGCTAGGCTTGGTGAAGGAGGACAAGTCTGCTAAATGCTGGGTTTTTTCCACATGATTAGAGTTGGGCCGAACGGTTCGCCGGCGAACGTGGTTCGCGCGAACTTAGGTGGTTCGCGTGCGGGTGTCGCACGCGAACGTTTTGCGGCAAAAGTTCGCAAAAAATCGGTTCGCCCCATAATGCACCTGAGGGTCAACTTTGACCCTCTACATCACAGTCAGCAGGCCCAGTGTAGCCAATTAGGCTACACTAGCCCCTGGAGCCCCACCCCCCCTTATATAAGGCAGGCAGCGGCGGCCGTTATGGCCACTCGTGTGCCTGCATTAGTGAGAGTAGGGCGAGCTGCTGCAGTCTCTCATAGGGAAAGATTAGTTAGGCTTAACTTCTTCCTGGCTGCATACCTGTTCTGTTCAGTGAGCCCTCAGCCCACTGCATACCTGTACTGTGATCCTGCCACTGCATACCTGTTCAGTGATCCTGCCACTGCATACCTGTTCATTGATCCTGCCACTGCATACCTGTTCAGTGATCCTGCCAGTGCATACCTGTTCATTGATCCTGCCACTGCATACCTGTTCAGTGATCCTGCCAGTGCATACCTGTTCATTGATCCTGCCACTGCATACCTGTTCAGTGATCCTGCCAGTGCATACCTGTTCAGTGATCCTGCCACTGCATACCTGTTCATTGATCCTGCCACTGCATACCTGTTCATTGATCCTGCCACTGCATACCTGTTCAGTGATCCTGCCAGTGCATACCTGTTCATTGATCCTGCCACTGCATACCTGTTCATTGATCCTGCCACTGCATACCTGTTCAGTGATCCTGCCAGTGCATACCTGTTTATTGATCCTGCCACTGCATACCTGTTCATTGATCCTGCCACTGCATACCTGTTCAGTGATCCTGCCAGTGCATACCTGTTCATTGATCCTGCCACTGCATACCTGTTCATTGATCCTGCCACTGCATACCTGTTCAGTGATCCTGCCAGTGCATACCTGTTCATTGATCCTGCCACTGCATACCTGTTCAGTGATCCTGCCACTGCGTACCTGTTCAGTGATCCTGCCACTGCATACCTGTTCATTGATCCTTGATTAAGCGAGGCTCCCACCTGTGCATAGGTGGCTTCAATCTGGTGAGCCGCTCTGATATTAGAGGTGGTGGGGTCACGATTGGACACACTGTTTGGCACGAGCACGATTAAAGAGTAGCATTGAATGTATGCTTGAAACAGTATTACACTATTTTAGGATTTCGTTTTAGGTATAAGCGCGCAGTGGATCGTTTTGTATGCAGATGTTCATTGATCCTGCCACTGCATACCTGTTCAGTGAACCCGCCACTGCATACCTGTTCTGTTCAGTGAACAGTTTGGTGTGTCAGTGTGAAGCAGTACCTTAATTACACTACCTGATTGATGTATACACATGCAAGATGTTTTAAAGCACTTTAGGCCTGTCATTTAGCATTCAATGTGATTTCTGCCCTTAAAACGCTGCTTTGCGTCAAATCCAGATTTTTCCCGGGGACTTTTGGCATCTATCCCACTCCGCCATGCCCCCCTCCAGGTGTTAGACCCCTTGAAACATCTTTTCCATCACTTTTGTGGCCAGCATAATTTTTTTTTTTTTCAAAGCTCGCATCCCCATTGAAGTCTATTGCGGTTCGCGAACTTTAACGCGAACCGAACCTTCCGCGAAAGTTCGCGAACCCGGTTCGCGAACCTAAAATCGGAGGTTCGGCCCAACTCTACACATGATATGGCAATGCCCACAATTTGTCCACTTACTAGTCACAGGTACACCCATGGATAACAAAGACATGATATCCACTTGGCCCTGATAACGTATTCAGAATCAGAATCAGAATCAGAAAAACTTTATTTCGCCAAGCATGACTGGGTCATGCCCGGAATTGTTTTTGGTACAATACAACTGGCTCAGAGAGAGAAGACATAGATAGAGACATAGCTAGATAGCAGCGAGCCGTAGAGGCATCGGTTAGCGTGAGTTAGCATTACATTACATTGCATTCCACTATACATTGCATTGCTCTATACAGTTGTATTTCACTGTATGTAGCATTATTGCATTGCCCTATACGTCCTTAAAACATCACAGTCCCTAGTGTGACACCGCGATGGTTAGTCTGGTGGGATGGTTGGTGTGGTTGAACGTTCCGCCATGGCACAGACCGTCCTGCAGCTCATCGGGGCTTGCATTGATGGTAGTATGTGGAGGGAGTTGAAGAGGCTGACCGCCGAGGGGAAGAAAGAGTTTCTGTGTCTCGTGGTCTTTGTGGAGATGGCCCGTAGCCTCCGGCCCAATGTCAGCAGGCTGAAGTAGTGGTGGCCTGGGTGAGAAGGATCATTGGCAATGCTCAGAGCCATGGATTTCAGTCTGTTGTTTTTGTAGCAGGGCAAGAGAGGGGAGGGGGCACCCCACAATCCTAGCAGGGAATCATAAATAACAACATAAAAGGTAAACAAAAAAACAACTTTTATTTTGGAACCTGACATTGTACACAATATAAATCATTATTTTGCATTTTAACCACAGTGTCCCTCCCCTGTCATCTGACTGGCTGGCTTATCTCTGTCAAGAAATGCCTGTCCTCAAAGGGGTCTATGAGGCTCGTAAGGAAGATAAAAGGTTTAACAAAGTTATGGGTCAGGTGGCTTGATCTACAAGATATAAACCTAGACTAATGTTTATGATCATCAGTAAAGTTTATTGTACTTTGCTTATATTGGTCCTTGGATTGGTACTGGGGTTTGGGTTCTGTTCTGCACCTGTGTTGTATAATTCCGTTGCTGTTTTCATTGTACGTCTTGCTCAAGCCATTGGCTGAGCACTGTCGTTAAAACATGCAAAGTTTTAGAAAATTTGTTGTCTTTAAAAAAAAATTACCCTAATGCCTGTGGGTGTTCATGGTGGCATCTGGGGGGTCCCCTTTAACAAAAAAACAGATCACACCAACTATTAATATCTATAAACACACCCATTAGCACCAACATCTTCTGCAGAGCTTTACAGAGTATATACAGTGGGTTGCAAAAGTATTCGGCCCCCTTGAAGTTTTCCACATTTTGTCACATTACTGCCACAAACATGCATCAATTTTATTGGAATTCCACATGAAAGACCAATACAAAGTGGTGTACACGTGAGAAGTGGAACGAAAATCATACATAATTCCAATTTTTTTTTTACAAATCAATAAGTGAAAAGTGGGGTGTGCGTAATTATTTGGCCCCCTGAGTCAATACTTTGTAGAACCAGCTTTTGCTGCAATTACAGCTGCCAGTCTTTTAGGGTATGTCTCTACCAGCTTTGCACATCTAGAGACTGAAATCCTTGCCCATTCTTCTTTGCAAAAGTGCTCCAGCTCAGTGAGATTAGATGGACAGCGTTTGTAAACAGCAGCAGTTTTCAGATCTTGCCACAGATTCTCGAATGGATTTAGATCTGGATTTTGACTGGGCCATTCTAACACATAGATATGTTTTGTTTTAAACCATTCCATTGTTGCCCTGGCTTTATATTTAGGGTCATTGTCCTGCTGGAAGGTGAACCTCTGCCCCAGTCTCAAGTCTTTTGCAGTCTCCAAGAGGTTTTCTTCCAAGTTTGCCCTGTATTTGGCTCCATCCATCTTCCCATCAACTATGAACAGCTTCCCTGTCCCTGCTGAAGAGAAGCACCCCCAGAGCATGATGCTGCCACCACCATATTTGACAGTGGGGATGATGTGTTCAGCGTTTTGCATTTTGGCCAAAAAGTTCCATTTTGGTCTCATCTGACCAGAGCACCTTCTCCCACATGGTTGCTGTGTCCCCCACATGGCTTGTGGCAAACTGCAAACGGGACTTCTTATGCTTTCTGTTAACAATGCCTTTCTTCTTGTCATTTTTCCATAAAGGTCAACTTTGTACAGTGCATGACTAATAGTTGTCCTATGGACAGATTCCCCCACCTGAGCTGTAGATCTCTGCAGCTCGTCCAGAGTCACCACGGGCCTCTTGGCTGCATTTCTGATCAGCACTCTTCTTGTTTGGCCTGTGAGTTTAGGTGGACGGCCTTGTCTTGGTAGGTTTACAGTTGTGCCATACTCCTTCCATTTCTGAATGATCGCTTGAACAGTGCTCCGTGGGATGTTCAAGGCTTTGGAAATCTTTTTGTAGCCTAAGCCTGCTTTAAATTTCTCAATAACTTGATCCCTGACCTGTCTTGTGTGTTCTTTGGACTTCACGGTGTTGTTGCTCCCAATATTCTCTTAGACAACCTCTGAGGCCCTCACAGAGCAGCTGTATTTGTACTGACATTAGATTACACACAGGTGCACTCTATTTAGTCATTAGCACTCATCAGGCAATGTCTATAGGCAACTGACTGCACTCAGATCAAAGGGGGCCGAATAATTATGCACACACCACTTTGCAGTTATTTATTTGTAAAAAATGTTTGGAATCATGTATGATTTTCGTTCCACTTCTCATGTGTACACCACTTTGTGTTGGTCTTTCATGTGGAATTCCTATAAAATTGATTCATGTTTGTGGCAGTAATATGACAAAATGTGGAAAACTTCAAGGGGGCCGAATACTTTTGCAAGCCACTGTATATGTATATATAGTCTTGTCACTAACTGTCCCTCAGAGGAGCTCACAATCAAATTCCTACCATAGTCATATGGTCATCAATGTCTAGGACCAGCTTAAGGGGAAAGACAGTTAATTTATCTGTATGTTTTGGGGATGTGGAAGGAAATCAGAGTGCTCAGAGGAAACTTACACAGACACGGGGAGAACATGCAAACTCCATGCAGATAGGGAGATATAGCTTGCTTGGCAATTGTAAACAGTGGCTATTTCCCTCAATGCAACAAAGTTAACAGACAGGAAACTGTCAGGGCCATGGCAATTACATCACACTGTGGGAGGGGTTTCACCACAATATCAGCCATACAGGTGTCCCTGATGATCCACTCAAGGAAAGGTAAAGAGCACACTATGCTATATTGGGATCTTGGTTTCACCTTCTTGTATTTAAAAAAAATTGGTTCACAAGTATGTGGATATACAGGATCTTCTCAAAAAATTAGCATATTGTGATAAAGTTCATTATTTTCTGTAATGTACTGATAAACATTAGACTTTCATATATTTTAGATTCAAATACACACAACTGAAGTAGTTCAAGCCTTTTATTGTTTTAATATTGATGATTTTGGCATACAGCTCATGAAAACCCAACATTCCTATCTCAAAAAATTAGCATATTTCATCCGACCAATAAAAGAAAAGTGTTTTTAAAACAAAAAAAGTCAACCTTCAAATAATTATGCTCAGTTATGCACTCAATACTTGGTCGGGAATCCTTTAGCAGAAATGACTGCTTCAATGCGGCGTGGCATGGAGGCAATCAGCCGGTGGCACTGCTCAGGTGTTATGGAGGCCCAGGATGCTTCGATAGCGGCCTTAAGCTCATCCAGAGTGTTGGGTCTTGTGTCTCTGAACTTTCTCTTCACAATATCCAACAAATTATCTAAGGGATTCAGGTCAGGAGAGTTGGCAGGCCAATTGAGCACAGTAATACCATGGATAGTAAACCATTTACCAGTGGTTTTGGCACTGTGAGCAGGTGCCAGGTCGTGCTGAAAAATGAAATCTTCATCTCCATAAAGCTTTTCAGCAGATGGAAGCATGAAGTGCTCCAAAATCTCCTGATAGCTAGCTGCATTGGCCCTGCCCTTGATAAAACACAGTGGACCAACACCAGCAGCTGGCATGGCACCCCAGACCATCACTGACTGTGGATACTTGACACTGGACTTCAGGCATTTTGGCATTTCCCTCACCCCAGTCTTCCTCCAGACTCTGGCACCTTGATTTCCGAATGACATGTAAAAGTTGATTTCATCCGAAAAAAGTACTTTGGACCACTGAGCAACAGTCCAGTGCTGCTTCTCTGTAGCCCAGGTCAGGCGCTTCTGCCGCTGTTTCTGGTTCAAAAGTGGGTTCATGCTTCCATCTGCTGAAAAGCTTTATGGAGATGAAGATTTAATTTTTCAGCACGACCTGGCACCTGCTCACAGTGCCAAAACCACTGGTAAATGGTTTACTGACCATGGTATTACTGTGCTCAATTGGCCTGCCAACTCTCCTGACCTGAACCCCTTAGAGAATCTGTGGGATATTGTGAAGAGAAAGTTGAGAGACGCAAGACCCAACACTCTGGATGAGCTTAAGGCCACTATCGAAGCATCCTGGGCCTCCATAACACCTGAGCAGTGCCACAGGCTGATTGCCTGCATGCCATGCCGCATTGAAGCAGTCATTTCTGCAAAAGGATTCCTGACCAAGTATTGAGTGCATAACTGAACATAATTTTTTGAGATAGGAAATTTGGGTTTTCATGAGCTGTATGCAAAAATCATCAATATTAAAACAATAAAAGGCTTGAACTACTTCAGTTGTGTGTATTTGAATCCTACTAATATAATAAATGGGAAAGTTCGGATGTTTGGATGTTTGGATGATTGGATGTTTGGATGTTTGTTACTCGATCATGCAAAAACGGCTGAACGGATTTGAATGAAATTTGGCACACACATAGTACATTACCTGGAATAAAGTATAGGATACTTTTTATTCCCATAACCAAAAAGAGACAAACACAAATTTCACTGGAAAATGTAAACTGCAGACATTCTTACACTGTTACACTGGAGGTGTGTTTAGCTTCTAAGGGTAGAATGGTTAATTTGCATACATTCAGCAGTGATGCACTGGGAGACATCTCAAGCTCACTCCAACCTGAATTATCGCAAATTCTTTCTGTTTTAAGAAAGCAAACTTTTGTTTTTCTTAACATCTTAGTAAGGGGGCTTTTAGGACCATTGTAGTCCCTTACACACTCCAATGAGTTCTGGGTCACCATGAGCTCTCTGGTTAGTCTGTACCTTTCGGTGTTACAAGCCCTACTGCATGGAGCCAAATTAATCCATGCCATGCACTGATGAAGATCAAACATTCCAAAACAGTCTGTATGCATGTTGGATTATTATGGCTCTGTACAAATTAACAAGCTGACACATCATTGCACTCCAGCGGTTCTGGAGGTGTGTTTAGCTTCTAAGGGTAGCAATGGTTAATTTGCATATATTCAGCAGTGATGCACTGGTAGACATCTCAAGCTCACTCCAACCTGAATTATCGCAAGTTCTTTCTGTGTTAAGAAAGCAAACTTTTGTTTTTCTTACACTGTTAATGGTAGGGTTCTCAAACTTTGCACAGTTGGTCGATTTTCAAGGGGAATATTTCTGCCATTCTTGCGCTGTTAATGGCACAAGCCTCAAATCTGCCATTCTTGCACTGTTAATGGCACAAGCGTCAAACCTGGTATAGTTGATCACTGGGTGACTGGGGTTCAATTTCAGAAAGGGGGTGGAGCCACAAATAGACAATCAGATTGTCTATTTGTTCACAAATTTGGTAATTGAGTAATTGATTAATTGTGTGTTAGGGTTAGGTAAGTGGGCACAGCCAACACCAGCCAAATACATAAGCGGGCAACGCAGGGTCATAAGTGGGCGGAGACGAATACAAATTTTACTGGGAAAATGTAACCAGCAGCCATTCTTACACTGTTAATGGTAGTGTTCTCAAACTTTGCACAGTTGGCTACTGGGTGACTGGGATTAATATTCATAAAAGTGGGTGGAGCCTACAAAAAACAATCAAAAATTACCTATTGACTTTTCAGGGGAATACTTCATTGCTGCCATTCTTGCACTGTTAATGGCACAAGACTAAAACCTGGTACAGTTGATCATTGCGTGACTGGGGTTTAAATTTATATAAGGGGGTGGAGCCCCAAACAGCCAATCTGATTTGTTTCATTTTAATGCAGGTTATTGATGCCAAAGACCGCAAAGCTCACAAACTTGGTCATTGAGTAATTGAGTAATTGAGTAATTGTGTGTTAGGGTTAGGAAAAGTGGGCGCAGCCAACACCAGCCAAATACATAATCGAACAATGCTGGGTCATCAGTAGGCGGAGACAAATAAAAATGTTAATGAGAAAATGTAAACTGCAGCAATTCTTACACTATTAATGGTAGGGTTCTCAAACTTTGCACAGTTGGTCACTGGGTGACTGAGATTAATATTCAGAAAAGTGGGTGGAGCCTACAAAAGCCAATCAAAATCCACCTATTAATCTTTAAGGGGAATATTTAATTGATGCCATTCTTGCACTGTTAATCACCTGTACCTGGTACAGTTGGCCATTGGGTGATTGGGGTTTAAATTCAGAAAAGGGGTGGAGCCACAGTCAATCAGATTTATTTTATTTCAATGCAAATTATTGATGCCAAAGACCGCAAAGCTCACAAACTTGGTTATTAAGTAATTTTGTGGTAGGGTTAGAAAAAGTGGGCGGAGCCAACACCAGCCAAATACATACCTGGGCAATGCCAAGTCATCAGTGGGCGGAGACAAACACAAATTTCACTGGAAAAATGTAAACTGCAGCCATTCTTACACTGTTAATTGTAGGGTTCTAAAACTTTGCACAGTTGGTCACTGGGTGACTGGGATTAATATTCAGAAAAGTGGGTGGAGCCTACAAAAAACAATCACAATTCACCTATTGATTTTCAAGGCAAATATTTAATTGCTGCCATTTTTGCACTGTTAATGGCACAAGCCTCAAACCTGGTACAGTTGATCATTGGGTGACTGGGGTTACATTTTTAGAAAAGGGGTGGGGCCACAAACAGCGAATCAGATGTGTTTCATTTCAATGAAAATGATTCATGCCAAAGACCACAAATCTCACAAACTTGGTCATTGACTATTGACAATTGTGTGTTAGGGTTAGAAAAAGTGGCCACAGCCAACAGCAGCCAAATACATACTCGGGAAACATTAGGACATCAGTGGGTGGAGAAAAATACAAATTTCACTGCTAGAATGTAAACTGAAATTTGGCACACACATAGTACATTACCTGGAATAAAGTATAGGATACTTTTTATTCCCATAACCAAAAAGGGGGCGGAGACAAATACAAATTTCACTGGAAAATGTAAACTGCAGCCATTCTTACACTGTTACACTGGAGGTGTGTTTAGCTTCTAAGGGCACGATGGTTAATTTGCATATATTCAGCAGTGATGCACTGGGAGACATCTCAAGCTCACTCCAACCTGAATTATCGCAAATTCTTTCTGTTTTAAGAAAGCAAACTTTTGTTTTTCTTAACATCTTAGTAAGGGGGCTTTCAGGACCATTGTAGTCCCTTACACACTCCAATGAGTTCTGGGTCACCATGAGCTTTCTGGTTAGTCTGTACCTCTCAGTGTTACAAGCCCTACTGCATAGAGCCAAATTAATCCATGCCATGCACTGATGAGGATCAAACAATCCAAAACAGTCTGAAAGCATGTTGGATTATTATGGCTCTGTACAAATTAACAAAATGCCACATCATTGCATTCCAGCAGTTCTGGAAATGTGTTTAACTTTTAAGGGTAACAATGGTTACTTTGCATATATTCAACAGTGATGCACTGGGTGACATTTTATGCTCACTCCAACCTGAATTATCACAAATTCTTTCTGTTTTAAGAAAGCAAACTTTTGTTTTTTTTACACTGTCAATGGCAGGGTTCTTAAACTTTGCACAGTTGGTCGTCGGGTGACTGGGATTAATATTCAGAAAAGTGGGTGGAGCCTACAAAAGCTAATCAAAATTCACCTATTGATTTTCAAAGGAGTGGAGCCACAGCCAATTAGATTTATTTCATTTCAATGCCAATTATTGATGCCAAAGCCCGTAAAGCTCACAAACTAGGTCATCCTTGAGTAATTGTGTGTTAGGATTAGAAAAAGTGGGCAGAGCTAACACTAGCCAATTACATACCCGCGCAACGCCGGGCGACCAGCTAGTCTAAAATATATGAAAGTCTAATGTTTATCAGTACATTACAGAAAATAATGAACTTTATCACAATATGCTAAATTTTTGAGAAGATCCTGTACAAAATATATATATATATATATATATATATATATATATATATATATATATATATATATATATATATATATATATTGGCCACAATAATCACCATGGTGATAATCCATTTAGTATTCACTAAGCAATTTAGCTCAGGCAAACCTTAAAATAAGGATTCTGTCCTTAAGTTAAGGAGTGAGTTCTTAAGTAAATGTTTCAATCCTTAAAGCGTACCTTAACTTTGGGAAAAAATGCGTTTAACTTACCTGGGGCTTCTACCAGCCCTCTGCAGCCTCCCTGTGCCCGTGCTGTTACTAAGTGTACCTCCAGTTCTTGCAGCAACCCTCTTCAGGCTGGCCAACTGGCGAGTTGAGATATTTTTTTATGCTGCGTATGTGCAGAGCACTCCCATTCGCAGAAGCGCAATTAGGAGGTGCATAGACCAAGGCCGTGCACCTAAGTGACAGAAGGTTGCTGCTGGGGACTTGAGGATCCCTTAGTGGCGGCGCGGTGCATGGTGGGAGGGCTACAGGAAGCTGGTAGATGCCCCAGGTAAGTTAAACTTGTTTTTTATTCTTAAGTTAAGGTTCACTTTAAGATAATGACAGAATTGTAAAGTTAAAGACACACACATTAATTCACAGAGAGGAATTTAAGTGTAACAACTGTAAAGTGTGTGAGGAGTTATCACCTGGCCTGAGCGGTCAGTATGTGGCGTGTTACTACAGACTGCTATATAAAGTGAGCATTTAGAGCTGTCTGCTTTATTTTTTAGTAGCATGCTACTTATCACCTTGCCATCAGGCAAGGATTACCGGCAAATCCTATTGCCAGTTTCCATTGCGCGATGGCCGATGGGCAGGGAGCATTACTCATGTGAAAGCCACATCACGAAACCCCCTCAGCTACGCCATCACCCCAGATTATTAAACCTCTTGACGCTAAACATCTGCTGCCTCTCCCCGCAAGACCTGACGCTGTATTTACAGTATCTCTCACTGTAATTACTTTCTATTGGACCCCCGGCAAAGCATCTTTGAAGCTCCTGCTGGGCCTCCCTATTGGTCCACTGTCTTGACCATTTTCATTGGTCCAGACAGGATCAGTACTTGCGGCAAGAGGAAGCGGATGTTTAGTGGCAGTAGGTTAATTAATCAGTGGTGATGGCACAGCTGTGGGGGGGGGGGAGGGCTTTCGGCAAGGTGCAGACGTCCTGACGGGGAGCTCTTGGAGTCTCTTTATTAAAGGATACCCCCAGATGCAGCGATGATGACATGCATTGGCAGGTTTAGACCTGCTCTTTGTAGGTCTAAGTTCAGGGCCGGATTTACCATAAAGCACTGTAGGCACGTGCCTACAGGCGCCTCATGATGGAAAGGTGGCTCACTCCTTTCCCCTAGTGCCTCCCTCCTTCCCTATGCAAAGTCAGGCTACCTAATGCTAAGGGGCAACTGTAGCTACCTATGACGGGCAAGGAAAGTAAAGGAGAGGCAACTCAGGCAACAGCTGGGCCAGCCAGCACACGTGCGGTGCAGTTCAGCGGGGGTTTGTAGGCTCATGAAGGGCGGAGTCTAGGTTGCCAGGACATGTGGGCCTATAGGCTCCTGTGATGTAAATCTGTGCCTGTCTAAGCTACTGCTTATGTATGACGGGAAGCATCTCTGCCTTATTATCACCAGCATGGTTTTAGTGAATTGTGGCCAAAGTACATTAATGAACACAAACTATAGGTAGGTACATAACAGTGGAATACCAAAAATAGACCACTGAACTGGTCAGCTAATGCACTGCATATAGAGGTGGAAATGATGTGTTACTTGTTGCCAAACAAGAAGCCACCTTTGCCACATCGCATCTGTTCAGGTTCATGAAGAAGGTCGTGTTGGGACTTCAACTCCTTTGAGGTTTAACCCTGTGTAAAGCTCAAGGGGTCACAGGCCTAATTGGCAACGGTAGAAATATTCCCTGAAAATGCAGTCGTCTCTCTGCACAACAGATACAAGGTAAGCCATCACAGTCTGAGACCTATTCTGCTTAATCTAAAGGGTCCATTTCATTGTTCTTACATGATTTATGTGCACTGATGGTATTGTGTGTGAGGAAAGACTATTTTCATTCCAAAATGCTTAAAGGGCACCTGAACTGAGAGGCATATGGAGGCTGCCATATTTATTTCGTTTTAACAATATCGGTTGCCTGGCTGTCCTGCTGATCTATTTGGCTGCAGAAGTGCATGCATTGAAGGGGTTAAAACACACATTCACATGCATTTCGGAAGAATGGACATTTATAAAACATCTTATTTGCACTAATTAGCGCACAAATGCGACGTGTTTATATACACATCTATTTTGCAGGAAGTGGTTATTGGTGAAAGGACCACTGACCTGAGAGGGATTTGGAGGCTGCTGATACTTTTAGTCATAAACCTTGACCCCTTAAAGAGGAACTCCAGTGAAAATAATGCAATAAAAAATGCTTGTAAAGGGGGGGTCATACTTTCTGACCACCCAGCACAACAAGGCTAAGAGCGGATAATGGAAGAGGCTACACAGACTGCCCAGAGCAACTGCAGCTCTGGGCTTCTGATATCGCTACAAATAAGATGCAATGGCAGCGCAGTGCGATGTTGCCCTGCTCTTGCGATAGCAAGCATTCAGACAGGTACAAGACAGGACTATAACTAGTAGCAACCGCAGCTCACAGTCACATCCACAGAAGCAGAGCAAGCAGGCTAACAAAAGTCACCGGCAAGCATCCACACAGGCAAGACTACAGGAAATAACGTAACTAATAGCAACACAACTATGCTAGCTAAGCACGGCGATAACAATAAGCACAACCTACCGAAACGTGCTAAACACTCACTAGCTAAACACAGGATATCAACAGTTCGAGTAAGTATATATCAGTGACACTGAAATATCACCGTAGCACGAATACAAGGAAAAAAACAAACGCTGACTAGAATATGTATATATTGGCGATGATTTTGAACCAATATATAACATAAGCAAGGGAGACTAGCTAGATCTAGTGCAATACAGCGGACTAAGCTAGGCAATACAAACAATACAAAATCTCTGCACTAGAAAGGAGTATGTACTGTATATATGTCCCCGTGGGAAATATATAATCGTAGCTCCACAAGTTAACTGTGCTAGAAAGTAGCAAGACGAGGAAATATTATTCACAGTATCAAAGGACCCAGTAACAGCTTAGACAGAGCTGAAACTATGACGGCCGAGGTCTAAATGGCGAGGCAGACTTTTATGCTGGCATCAGCCAATGGATGCAAGCATGCAAATCTCCACACAGCTGAATAGTAACCATTCAATCCTGAGCTGGCTTGATTACCATTTGCTAGCTGAAAGGCTATTATAACAAATGCATGCAGTACTATGTAACAACATGCATGCAGGAAATCCAGGGCTATCTGGCTGCAGCTCAGCTGTAGTAATCCATTGGTGGAATGATGACAGCATTCTGAGCTGCCCAGACCTGCAGAGCAATCGCAAATGACAATGTGACTCATTGCGAATGCACAACCGAATGCAGGCTGACAAGCCAGAACTGTCCGTTTGCGGCTCCACCGCAACGGACAGAACACGCCACAGGAGGAATACTTACAGTACTTCATTTTTACAATAATTATGTATAAATGATTTAGTCAGTGTTTCCCCATTGTAAAATCTTTTAAATCCCTGATTTACATTCTGACATTTATTACATGGTGACATTTTTACTGCTGGCAGGTGATGTAGCTGCTACATGGTTTTTTGGCAGTTGGAAACAGCTGTAAACAGCTATTTCCCACAATGCAGCAAGGTTCCCAGACAGGAAACTGCCAGGAGTACATACTCAAGAGTTTCTTGTGGGAGGGGTTTCACCATAATATCAAATCAGTCACACAGCGCCCCCTGATGGTCTGTTTGTGAAAAGGAATAGATTTCTCATGTAAAAGGGGGTATCAGCTACTGATTGGGATAAAGTTCAATTCTTGGTCGGAGTTTCTCTTTAAAGAGAAACCGTAACCAAGAATTTAACTTCATCCCAATCAGTAGCTGATACCCCCTTTTTACATGAGAAATCTATTCCTTTTCACAAACAGATCATCAGGGGGCGCTGTATGGCTGATATTGTGGTGAAACCCCTCCCACAAGAAACTCTGAGGACCGTGGTGCTGGCAGTTTCCTGTCTGTGAACCTCATTGCATTGTGGGAAATTACAGCTGTTTTACTGTTTACAGCTGTTTCCAAATGCCAAAAAAGCAAGCAAAATCCCCTTCCACTGACATCACCTGCCAGCAGTAAAATGTCACCATGTGATAAATGTCAGAATGTAAATCAGGGAGAGGAAAGATTTTACAATGAGCAAACACTGACTAAATAATTTATACATAATTATTGTAAAAATAAAGCACTTTTTTTTACAGTATGTTCACTGGAGTCCCTCTTTAAGTCAAACCCAGAAGTGTGATTTAAGTGTGACTGCATTTGCCACATGCTTGTTTTAGGTGTGTGATTCAGACACTACTGATGCACGAAGGATCAGCAGGGCTGCCAGGCAACTGGTATTGCTTAAAAGGAAATAAATATGGCAGCCTCCATATCCCTTTCAGGTCAGTTGTCCTTTAAAAGGACATAAATTTCACTCTCCATATTACTCCTAGTTAAAGAGACACTGAAGCGAAAAAAAATGATGATATTATGATTTGTATGTGTAGCACAGCTAAGAAATAAAACATTAAGATCAGATACATCAGTGTAATTGTTTCCAGTACAGGAAGAGTTGAGAAACTCCAGTTGTTATCTCTATGCAAACAAGCCATTAAGCTCTCCGACTAAGTTAGTCGTGGAGAGGGCTGTTATCTGACTTTTATTATCTCAACTGTTCCTGGACTATTTACTTTTCCTCTGCTAGAGGAGAGGTCATTAGTTCACAGACTGCTCTGAAAGAATCATTTTGAATGCTGAGTGTTGTGTAATCTGCACATATTATAGAATGATGCAATGTTAGAAAAAACACTATATACCTGAAAATAAAAGTATGAGAATATTTTCTCCCATCGTCCTCCAGGATGGCTGCTGCTGAGACATTGCTTGTCCCCTCCCCAAACGGAAACACCTGTAAGAGTAATCAATTTAAAAGAACCCGCCCTTATATAAGGACTCCTCCTCCCTCACCAACTCAGTTTTTGTTTGTTTCCCATCACCTGAGGATACACCTGTAGACATTTGTTGTTTTAAGGCATAGGTTGGCCTGGGGCGCCTATGTTGTTAGGCAGGGTTTTTTCCTGGATGGCGGTGGAAACTGTGAGTAGGATGCCCCAGTTTTAACCTGTGTGCGGTGGGGGCAGAATGTTACCTGGCTGCAGGTTGTCCAAAAGGATCGCCGCCATTACCGCCCTTCTTGCTGCGTCCATGTGTTACAGAGCAGCTAGAGATGTTAGAAGTTATGACATAGGATCTCCTGGTCCCGCAGGTGTCACTTCTGCTAGCCGCTGTTTGGCCAATGAGGACAGGAAGTGGGGCGGTGTCTTCAAAAGCCAAGAGAAGCGCAGATTCCACGCTCTCTACACGTGGGACGCCAGCGACGCTGCCATGGAGCAGAAGCAGTCCTCCGCAACAGCAGCCTCTGATGCCCGACCGAGACTTTTTCTCTCGGGGGAATTGGCACAGGTACATATATGAAAAAACAATTGCTACCTACAAATACCTCTAGCAAAATGTTTTTTTCTGAGCAGTGACTCTTCTTTCACGGTTTTGAAAAACTTGCACAGCAACAGCCTGAGAGATTGAGATGCCAAAAGTGTAACATTCGATTACATGATAAGAAATGGAACTGCTCCTCACGTTCTCCACTATGCTGGAAAGATGGGATCACAGACAATAGGCATCCCAGCCTGTTCCAGCAGCAAAGGTGAGTGCACTGATGGTGCATTTTTTTTGCAGGAATATACACTCCTATGGTTGAGATTGCAGTGTGATTTCCCCTGTGTTTTCCCTTTTCCCTTTCCCTTTCCCTTTCCCTATTCGAGGTATCGAATAGGGTTTGGAGAAACTAATATCTTAAAAATGTTGCTACTGCAACATTGGGCTTCCCCAGCATTATAGCGAGGATTTGTCAAGCCTGCACTAAATCTGTGGTAAAGGTAGTGATTGACAATTTACGTAAACAGCTAATGGAAACTTTCGGGGTAATAAGGAATCCCTGAGCAGTTTCAGGGAGTGATTGGTTTCCCGTTTTTGATTGTTAGGTTTGCAGTAAACCTATACTAGCTGTAGAGACTGAGGATTGTTTGCAGGAATATGCACTTACATGATTGATTGTTAGTGCTTTTCCCTTGTATGGTTTATACTTTCCCTTATCCTCTGTGTCCATGCAATGTAACAGTGGGTGCAAAGCAGGAGTGAAGGGGAATTGTGGCCATTGCGGCAGTATGTTTCCCCAGGGTTATAGTAAGATTGGTCAAGCCTGAACTGGAGCGATGGTGATTGACAATCTATGTAAATGAGAAATAGAACTTTTCAGGAAGTGAATCTCTGGGTAGTTTCAAGGAGTTCCATTTTTCAGATCTGTTTTGCATTTGCATTGGTTCAGATCTGTTTTGCACTTGCATTGGTTCAGATCTGTTTTGCACTTGCATTGGTTCAGATCTGTTTTGCATTTGCATTGGTGTCAGATCTGTTTTGCATTGGTGTCAGATCTGTTTTGCATTGGTGTCAGATCTGTTTTGCATTGGTGTCAGATCTGTTTTGCATTGGCATTGGTTCAGATCTGTTTTGCATTGGCATTGGTTCAGATCTGTTTTGCATTGGCATTGGTTCAGATCTGTTTTGCATTGGCATTGGTGTCAGATCTGTGTTGCATTGGTTCAGATCTGTGTTGCATTGGCATTGGTTCAGATCTGTGTTGCATTGGTTCAGATCTGTGTTGCATTGGCATTGGTGTCAGATCTGTGTTGCATTGGTTCAGATCTGTGTTGCATTGGTTCAGATATGTGTTGCATTGGCATTGGTTCAGATCTGTGTTGCATTTTCATTGGTTCAGATCTCTTTTGCTGATGCATTGGTTCAGATCTGTTTTGTTTTTGCATTTGTGTCAGATCTGTTTTGCAATTCCATTGGTTCAGATATGTTTTGCATTGGTCAGATCTGTTTGGCATTGGTTCAGATCGGTTTTGCATTTGCATTTGCATTGGTTCAGATCTGTTTTTGCTTTTGCATTGGTGTCAGATCGGTTTTGCTTTTGCATTGGTGTCAGATCTGGTTTGCATTTGCATTGGTGTCAGAGCTGGTTTGCATTTGCATTGGTGTCAGAGCTGGTTTGCATTTGCATTGGTGTCAGAGCTGGTTTGCATTTGCATTGGTGTCAGAGCTGGTTTGCATTTGCATTGGACTCAGATCTGGTTTGCATTTGCATTGGTTCAGATCTGGTTTGCATTTGCATTGGTTCAGATCTGGTTTGCATTTGCATTGGTTCAGATCTGGTTTGCATTTGCATTGGTTCAGATCTGGTTTGCATTGGTTCGGATCTGTTTGGCATTTGCATTGGTTCAGATCTGTTTGGCATTTGCATTGGTTCAGATCTGTTTGGCATTTGCATTGGTTCAGATCTGTTTGGCATTTGAATTGGTTCAGATCTGTTTGGCATTTGAATTGGTTCAGATCTGTTTGGCATTTGCATTAGTTCAGATCTGTTTTGCATTTGAATTGGTTCAGATCTGTTTTGCTTTTGCATTGGTGTCAGATCTGTTTAGCTTTGGATCCATTTTTCATTTGTTCTAGATCTGTTTTGCTTTTGAATTTGTTTCAGATCTGTTTTGCATTTGCTTTGGTTCTAGACCTGTTTAGCATCTGTATTGGTTTCAGATCTGTTTTGCATATGCGTTGGTTTCAGATCTGTTTTGCATATGCGTTGGTTTCAGATCTGTTTCGCATATGCGTTGGTCTCAGATCTGTTTCGCTTATGCGTTGGTCTCAGATCTGTTTCGCTTATGCGTTGGTCTCAGATCTGTTTTGCTTATGCGTTGGTCTCAGATCTGTTTTGCTTATGCGTTGGTCTCAGATCTGTTTCGCTTATGCGTTGGTCTCAGATCTGTTTCGCTTATGCGTTGGTCTCAGATCTGTTTCGCTTATGCGTTGGTCTCAGATCTGTTTCGCTTATGCGTTGGTCTCAGATCTGTTTTGCATTTTTCAGATCTGTTTTGCTTTGGCGTTTGTCTGATATGTTTTTTCATGTGTTTCAGATCTGTTTGCCTTGGCGTTTTGGGTTCAGATCTGTTTTCTGCTTTTGATACGAAGGTGGAGGATTTCTGCTCTCTCCACCCATCGGTGTCAGGGAACAGATTGGATAAGTTATCAGTGGACTGGCTGAGCGGTCTCCTCTACACATTTCCACTATTCAACTTCATTCCCAAGGTCCTGAGAAAGATGGAGGTTGAAGGGCAACAGTGATATTCATAGGTCCCTGGTGACCGAGAAGGGCATGGTTCCCTATCTGTTGTCTCTAGTCCTGAAAGGCCCATGGCATCTGGGAAAAGACAAGACCTTTTAGTTCAGGGGTCAAATGTTCATCCAAATCTCCTGGTGTTAAAATTGATAGCCTGGGTATTGAGGAAAGAATCCTGGTAAGACTGGTTTTCTAGAGAGGTGGCATTTACTTTAGTTAACTGCAGAAAGATTTCCACAACGAGGAAATATGCAAAAATTTGGAACGCATATTCTTCCTGGAAGAAAAGGAATAATATACAGACGGTTTTTCTTCATACACAATTGTCCAAGAAGATTTGTCGTTAAAAAGTCTTATTTTCAGTAATGAAATTCCAACCAATGCCAGGAAAATTAATTCCTCCTTGGGATTTATCTTTAGTTCTAAATTTCTTGACTCCTGATAAAGTTGAACCTATTGCTCAGACCCCTTTAAAGAATCTAACATTAAAGGTAGCAATAACATCAGCTAGAAGAATTGGGGATATTCAGGCATTATCCGTTAAGGACCTTTTTATATGGTTATTCATTCAGAATTGTGTTCAGACCTGACCTAGCCTATCTTCCAAAGATATCTTCAGCTTTTCATCGTTCATAGGAGATTTTTACCGTCTTCTTCTCCCAAGCAGCAGGATGTGAGAGGAGCAGTGAAACAGATTAATGTGAGAGAGCTATCATAGTTTATTCAGAAAGTACAGCTCAGTGGAGAAGATCTAGCTATTTATTTGTATCATATATGGGAGCCTCAAAAGGATTGCAGGCATGAGAGAAAAAAAAAAAAAAAAAAAAAGAAAAACCACTATAGCTAGATGGGTTAAGGAGCTAATAGGTTGGGCTTACAGGGAATCGCAGGAAGTATTCCATACTAGAATTACGACACATTCTACTCTATCCTTGGCAGCCTCTTGGGCAGAGAGGTTGTGAGCAAGCCAGGAACAGATATGTAAAGCAGCTACCTGGTCGTCACACACAACTTTTGTGAAACACTACAGAGTTGAACTACTGTTAAGCCAGGATCAGAGTTTTTTGGAAGAAAGTATTACAAGCCATCATCCCTCCCTAAGGAAAATTTCTCGCTGGTCTCAGCAGCAGCCATCCTGGAGGACGATGGGAGAAAGTCCCAGCTGCTTACCGGTAGCCGTGTTTCGGCGAGTCCTCCAGGATGGCTGCCGAGTTCCCATCCCTATTGTAATATAGTTGCTAAGTTTGATTTATGTTAAAGGTGATGTACTCTTAATAACTGAGTTGGTGAGGGAGGAGGAGTCCTTATATAAGGGCGGGTTCTTTTAAATTGATTACTCTTACAGGTGTTTCCGTTTGGGGAGGGGACAAGCAATGTCTCAGCAGCAGCCATCCTGGAGGACTCGCCGAAACACGGCTACCGGTAAGCAGCTGGGACTTTCTTTGCTGCTAATCTTCTAGTATTATTACACAACCAATTCACTATATCATATTTTTTTTTTTCGCTTCAGTGTCTCTTTAAGGAGTGCTTAGCCAGATCACAACACTGAATTATTGCTTTAGATGTAACAATGACCTTTATTTTTATTTTTGTAATCCTATGATTCAAAATTATTGTTTTTTTTATATACATTACATTAATTTAAAACTTGTAAAGCCACTGGGAGTGTCAGGAACTAACTAGATAAACAGTAGCACACTTATTAGGTTAAAAAGTATCGTTATAGAAAAACTATAGGGAAAAGCTACTCAATCCTATATATGCAAATATCACAAAATAGCAAGAATTAGACTGAGGCCTGCAAGCCACTACAAAACACTATCGCTAATCGCAATCGCTAGGGTTTTGTATGAGCGTTTTGTAAGCAATTTCATGATGGATTTTGGTAGTGATTTTAAAAGTGTCAGCGATTGTGTAGCGATTAGCAAATAGCATTTTTAATTCTGATTGGTCCTTTCAATTAATTTTAATTTTTTTACAGTGTGCAGTAACTTCAAAACGCTAGCAAAATTGCTCCCTGCAGGTTTTGATGAGCGATTACGCCAGTGATTATATACTTTACATTGCAGAAACGCTAACACTAACCGCAAACGCTAAACGCCAAAAATGCTGCATGTCCTGCGTTCTGCATTTTGGTAATCGCAATCGCTCCAGTGGAATTTGGCCCATCCATTAACATCAGCTGAGCGTTTAGGGAAATCGCTAGCAGTTTGAATAGCTCCCTAAACGCTCACAAAATCGCTCTAGTGGGTTTGGGCCCTTAAGGTGGCCACACTTGATACAATAAAATGATCTGATCTTACGGCAATTCGATAAAAAAGATCGGATTTCCCAAAAAATCAAAATCAAAAAATCGGATTTCCCGTTTTTATTTGATAAAAGTTGATCGGGAATGGTGGATTTTTCTGATCAATTTTTATAAAAAATAAATGGTGTGTGGTAGATTGTCAATTTATTAATATATACACCCAAGCAATTTTCTCAGAGTTTTATCATAATTGGGGAAAAATTGAACATAGGTGTGTGGTACATTGGTCAGGTTTTTGAAATGTTACCAGTCAGAAAATTGATTGCTATTCTTGAATTGAACAGATATTTAACCACTTTATCCACAAGTCAGTATATATCCGTTCTCTGCGACTTCATCTAATGCTGGATACACACGGTGTGTGCCCGCACTCGATTTCCTGCTCGATTCCCGTCGATTCGTTTATTTCCAACATGTCCGATTTGCATTTCGATGGATTGTTAGGTCGATTTGGCATACTTTACATGCGAATCGACCTAACGATCCATCAAAATGCAAATCGGACATGCTGGAAATAAACGAATCGACGGGAATCGAGCGGGAAATCGAGTGCGGGAACGCACCGTGTGTATCCAGCATTAGCCACAACTCAGTAGATCTACTGACTTGTACAGAAGCAGTGCTGTGCAGGATTGGGCTTGCTCCTGTGCACATTTCTGGCATTATCTGATGCAGCACTAATTGGTGAACGGGAATATAAGTTTCCTGAGCTAATGAGATTGATTTTTACTATTAAAAATACTTTAATTTTCTCAGTTCATAATGAAATATACACTCTGTAGCATTATTTCAGAATCAAATATCTTCACCATAAATTGTGAACGGAACATAATCTAAGTTTTGTGATAAGCGGTAGGAATAGCCAAACAAAATGTGTGTTTTTTATCTACAGTAGCACTTTTTATTTTTAAACTGGAATTGGTAAAACTGAGAAATGTTTTTTCTATTTTTTTTTCTTTGTTTTCCCATTAAAATTCATAGAAAACAAAATTGTTTGAGGGAAACAATGGCATACAATGAAAGCCTAGTTTGTCTTGGAAAAAAAACAACAATATATATTTCATTTCTGTGTCGTAAGTAGGGATAAAGTTATCTCTGATTAAAAAAGGACATAGCTAAACTGTCAAAACTGCTTTGGTCAATAAGTGGGAAAAAAGGTCTAAATGCCAAGTGGTTAAAAAAATTGTATGGTGTGTGGCCACCTTTATAACTTCCTGTGCCACCTCCTGACAACATTGAAAACTGATGGGGGGGGGGGGGAGTGGGTAACCAGGAAGTACTACAAAGATGTCCTATTATGTATGATTATAGAAAACCTTTAATTGCATAAATAATCATGAATTATATTGAAACCAATGTTGCATATAGTGTAGATGTGCATAAACAGCAACTATTGGGCAGCCATACATAAATTGCACTACCTTAGGCCTCTTGCACACTACACGCGATTCCGATTTTTCATCTGATCCGATTTTAGATTCCGATTAAAAAAACGTTTTTTAATCAGAATCAAAAATCGGATCAGATAAAAAATCAGAATTGCTTGTAGCGTGCAAGAGGCCTGGCACCTGTGCAAGATGTGTTCCTTTACCACAACCCCTAGGTGCATAAGGCACTGTGCTGTTGTACACATCTACGCTATATGTAACATTGGTTTTAACATGGTTCAAGATTAGTTATGCCATTAAAATTAAAATAGAACAAAACCAAGAGCCCAATATGGTGTAGTATGTTAAAGACAATTGGTAAGTGGTTTAGTGAGAGAATTTATACTCACAAACATGGGTTACCATTCAGGCAACCACTCAATAGGCAGGTGTGGAGATTAGACCTGTCCTCACTCAGGATTAAGAAGTCGCTCTCTGTAGTAAAGAAACAAGAAAGGGGGGTAGCACTCCCCTCCACCAGGCGTGGACACAGAGTAATTGTATGTAGAACAGAGGCGCCAGCAGGATAAAAGTCAATAACATTTTTAAAAATTGCTTGGAGGAAGTGGTGGGCTTGCCTCCCAAAAGCAGACACGAGATCCTGTCTTCATATTAATCAATACATTTATTATACAGTACCCCAAAAACAGTGCAACGCGTTTCGCAGGCCCAGCCCGCTTCATCAGGCAATAAACGTGGGGACAAAACAGAATTTCGGCAATAGCAGGTGTAGCGCCTCCGAAATTCTGTTTTGTCCCCAGGTTTATTGCCTGATGAAGCTGGCTGGGCCTGCGAAACGCGTTGCACTGTTTATTGATTTATATGAAGACAGGATCTCGTGTCTTCATCCTGCTGGCGCCTCTGTTCTACATACAAATGCCATTAAAATTTTTCTATATTCATGCATAATAGGATGTCTTTGTAGCACTTCCTGGTTGTCCACTGCCTCTCCACCCCTCTCCTTATCAGTTTGCAAAAAAAGTTTAATTGATTGCATATTAATATATAGGCCCGTGTATAATTCACTTTTTCTCCTAATTTGTATGTGATGATATTTTCACACCTTGTCATAATGCATTTTGATACACCAGCAAACATCAAAATATTCATAATAATGTTGATAGTACTTTTTACCAACTTGTAGGTACTTTTTTCAATTGCAATATATGTTACCCCTCCTGTAGGAAGACTGCAGAGTCCTGACTTTCAAAATGAACTCCAAGGTGCTGAGCTTCGGTTTGGCTCAGAAGTGGCTTGGTGCAATATGTGTGCAATGTTTGTACTCCTCAGTATTGCTTTGGTTGTTTTGCTGATGTATGTAAAAGTGTGACACTGAAGCAAAAAAAAAAAGAAAAAACCTTATGATATAATGAATTGTATGTGTAGTATGGATAATTAATAGAACATTGGAAGCAAAGAAAAGAGTCTCATGTTTTTTATTTTCAGTTACACAGCTTTTTTTATAACATTGCATCATTCTCTAATATTTGCGCTTTACAAATTACACTCAGTATTTTAAATGATGAACTTCCTGGCAGCAAAAACCTTAAAGGAGTTCTGTGTAATTAAAAAAGTAAAACGAGCTGACACTTACCTGGGGCTTCTATCAGCCCCCTGCAGCGGTAATGTCCCGCGCCATCCTCTCCTGATGCGCCATTCCCCGCCGCCGGTTCCCGTGTAATCACGCGAGTGATTACACTGTAGCTGCGCGGCCGAGCTCTTGCGCGGCAGAGCTTACTGCGCAGGCACAGTACAAGAAAACTTTGTACTGCACCTGCACAGTAAGCTCCCGTTGACGCGAACGGGAGCGCGCATTATTCATCTGTCGTCAGAAGAATTATGCCCAGTGCCGGCGGCGGGGAACGGCAGAACGGAGGAGGAAGGCGTGGGACATTACTGCTACAGGGGGCTGATAGAAGCTCCAGGTAAGTGTCACCTTGTTTTACTTTTTAATTAGCACAGAACCCCTTCAAACAAGAAACAGTGAGAGACAGGTTGAGATAAGTGCTTATGAAAACAGCACTGTAGCCGACCCAAGTTGCGTCGGAGAGCTCAGTGAAGCTCTTTTGCATAGATAACAACTGAAGATTTTTAATGCTTCCTGTACTGGAAACAATATGAGACTCTTATCTGTGCCCAGAGCAGGGACAAGGTCCTCCAGCACCCAAGGCTCAGACACCAAAATGCGCCCCTCCATCCCTCCCACCCCAGCTCTCACACACTGATTGCTATTAGACTAAGAGGGCCCACAGGGCCCACAACCTCCCCAACACCTTAAAATGTAGTTATCTGGCTTGCAGTCACTGCTATGTATCCTCTTTTCCTATTTCTTTCTGCTTCATACAAAATTAGGAATGACAGCTGAATGAATTGTGGGCCCCCCCTACACTGCGCCCTGAGGCTGGAGCCTCTCCAGCCTATGCCTCGGCCCGGCCCTGTCTGTGCCATTAAAGCGGAATATAACCCTGCATTTCAACTTTGCTCTAAAACATTATTTACAGCATATTATATGCAACCAGCATTTTTTTTTTACTAGACCTGCATTGGAAGGGTTACACACAGAGCTTTAAAGTTCCGTGGAGAGAAATGCAGACGCATCCGAAGTTTAGATAGATACATTTAAATAAACACAATGTAACAAGTGAGGAATGTTACACACTCTCTGGCTGTCCTCCAGCTCCTGCACAGTCAGAGAGAGTGAGTCACATTCACCACTTGTTACATTGTGTTTATTTAAATGTATCTATCTAAACTTCGGATGCGTCTGCATTCCTCTCCACAGAACTTTAAAGCTCTGTGTGTAACCCTTCCAATGCTGGTCTAGTAAAAAAAAAATGCTGGTTGCATATAATATGCTGTAAATAATGTTTTAGGCTGGTTTCACAGTGGGACGTTACAGGCGCACGTTAGAGCAGCCTGTAACGCAGCCCACCGCACAGCAATGAAAAATCAATGGGCTGTTCACAGTGCCCACGTTGCGTTACTTAGTAACGCTGCGCCATAAGTCAACGTACTGCATGCAGTACTTTGTAAGCGGCAGAGCCGCGTTAGACTGCTTGCACATGCTCAGTAACGTTGGGGAGGAGGGGAGAGCGGCCAGGCACATGGCTAATTAATATTCACTGCACTCAGTGACATGCAGTGTTTACTTCCTGGAACGGCCGCTCTGTGCGGCGATTGGCCGGCGGGACCACGTGATGCCGCATGCGTCCAAGAGTGCGCATCACGGCATTATGGACGCCAGAGTGAGCTGCACAACGCAGCTCACTCTGACGCCCAAAGCAGGGAGCACCAGGCGTTGTGTTAGGGGCACGTTATGCGACCATAACGTCCCCTAAAACGCAACGTCCTGGTGTGAAACCAGCCTTAGAGGAAAGTTGAAATGCTGGGTTACATTCCACTTTAATGTTCTATTTCTTAGCTGTATTACACATACTACTCATTATATCATTTCGCTTTGGATTCCGTATAATTTCCTATAATTACATTTAAGGCTTTCAGCTCCTAAAATAAGTATATGCTTTCAATGAAAATATGTATAATTTATCAGTGATACACAAGACTTTGTTTTCTGATAATTTAGGCCACTTAAATACTTTCCCGTTTGATTTTGCAGCCAGCTATGAATTGTTATATTTGGCGAGGAGTCCACATTTTCACGTGTTCGGAATCATGGAACGTGAGTTCTTTGACATTTCTGGAGTACGGAATATCCTCAGATTTTATTCTTCCTGAATGAAGGAATTTGTAAAAGTTTAACATCTCTTGGCTTCATTGAGACCAGTCTGTAAATTCAGGTACTGTTACAGCAATAAAGGGATTCCTTCTTCTTTTCTTCCTCACCAAAACCTGGGATTTCTCTTTTATTAAAAGAAATCTGTAATGTAAAAAACAGCCCCTGGGAGGGACTTACCTTGGGAGGGGGAAGCCTCTGGATCCTAATGAGGCTCCTCCTGTCCTGTTCAAGGACAATCGAGGTGACGTGTGACATAATGAGATGGACATGTGTATGTACAGTGCAGGGGCGTACCTAGAAATCCCCGGGCTCCCCTGCAAAAAAAAAATCCGGGCCCCCCCCCCCACTTCCCTAGGGCCCGCTCAGGGACTTTTGTGGGGCAGGAGGGATCGCAGCATAAGAGGAGAGCGTGGCTGCAGATCGGTGGGGAGGGGGGACATCCCCCCCTCCCTCACCTCGGGCTCTCATATCAGCTAGAGGTGAGCGTAATGACTTAATTACGATTTCGCGAAATTTCGCGTTATTAGTGTAAGTACGATTATGGCCATAAGTACATAATCGTAATGAAGAAGGATTTCGCGAAATTCCACGTAAGCGTAATTTTCGCGTAGCTTTCGCATTACAGTGGGTATCGCGAAATTACGTTTGCCTTGCATGCAACCGTTTGTAAGCGTAGTTACATAACGTAATTTCGCGATAGTTCATATTACTGTAAGCGTTAATTTTCACAAAGTTTTCGCGTTACGGTGGGTATCGCGAAATTACGTTTGCCTTGCATGCAAACGTTTGTAAGCGTAGTTACGTAACGTAATTTCGCGATAGTTCATATTACTCTCATTGATCACAGTGTAATTATTGCGAAAAAGCTTGCTCTATGCGTAGAAACATTCTTGTCAATACACCCTTGAACGCATGCTTAGTTTTTACATTAAAAATCTCTTAACCCTTCGCACACTCACATGCAAATGTTCAAACAATTGCATTCACAGATTCACTCATCCATGCCTGGATGAGTGAATCTGTGAATGCAATTGTTTGAACATTTGCATGTGAGTGTGCGAAGGGTTAATAGATTTTTGCTGTTTTCTAGCCACACCCCCTTCAGCACCTCCCTTTCCCTAATAATTTATTTAATGTCCTAACTAGAGGCGATGTGCCTGGATATATGTATGTTTATTCTTATCATTGACCCCTGTGGCTAGGGTCCAATTCGGTGCACTCCCCCCTTCCCCTGTATGTTTGTCAGCATGCAGACAGCTTATGCTGGTGTATGCGCATGGTGCACATGGACACATAACATTATCTCCCTTGTGCGATTGGTAAGATGCACTGTCTTTCCCAGGAGAGGAAGTTAGGATGTGTGCTCCTAATCCATTGATAGGTTTGATGCAATGAATGTGTTTGCATGTCTGCACTATGCATGTTACAGGGCCAGAGTTTGGACACCTATGTTTACCTGGGTACTTCTGCGCAGTATAGGTGATTAAGCATAAGAATGCATTCTTCTGTGAACTAAAACCCTGGCTTTTAATTTAGCTGTAGTGATAACAGTTGTGCCTGGATGAGTGAATCTGTGAATGCAATTGTTTGAACATTTGCATGTGAGTGTGCGAAGGGTTAATAGATTTTTGCTGTTTTCTAGCCACACCCCCTTCAGCACCTCCCTTTCCCTAATAATTTATTTAATGTCCTAACTAGAGGCGATGTGCCTGGATATATGTATGTTTATTCTTATCATTGACCCCTGTGACTAGGGTCCAATTCGGTGCACTCCCCCCTTCCCCTGTATGTTTGTCAGCATGCAGACAGCTTATGCTGGTGTATGCACATGGTGCACATGGACACATAACATTAGCTCCCTTGTGCGATTGGTAAGATGCACTGTCTTTCCCAGGAGAGGAAGTTAGGATGTGTGCTCCTAATCCATTGATAGGTTTGATGCAATGAATGTGTTTGCATGTCTGCACTATGCATGTTACAGGGCCAGAGTTAGGACACCTATGTTTACCTGGGTACTTCTGCGCAGTATAGGTGATTAAGCATAAGAATGCATTCTTCTGTGAACTAAAACCCTGGCTTTTAATTTAGCTGTAGGGATAACAGTTGTGCCTGGATGAGTGAATCTGTGAATGCAATTGTTTGAACATTTGCATGTGAGTGTGCGAAGGGTTAATAGATTTTTGCTGTTTTCTAGCCACACCCCCTTCAGCACCTCCCTTTCCCTAATAATTTATTTAATGTCCTAACTAGAGGCGATGTGCCTGGATATATGTATGTTTATTCTTATCATTGACCCCTGTGGCTAGGGTCCAATTCGGTGCACTCCCCCCTTCCCCTGTATGTTTGTCAGCATGCAGACAGCTTATGCTGGTGTATGCGCATGGTGCACATGGACACATAACATTAGCTCCCTTGTGCGATTGGTAAGATGCACTGTCTTTCCCAGGAGAGGAAGTTAGGATGTGTGCTCCTAATCCATTGATAGGTTTGATGCAATGAATGTGTTTGCATGTCTGCACTATGCATGTTACAGGGCCAGAGTTAGGACACCTATGTTTACCTGGGTACTTCTGCGCAGTATAGGTGATTAAGCATAAGAATGCATTCTTCTGTGAACTAAAACCCTGGCTTTTAATTTAGCTGTAGGGATAACAGTTGTACCTGGATGAGTGAATCTGTGAATGCAATTGTTTGAACATTTGCATGTGAGTGTGCGAAGGGTTAATAGATTTTTGCTGTTTTCTAGCCACACCCCCTTCAGCACCTCCCTTTCCCTAATAATTTATTTAATGTCCTTACTAGAGGCGATGTGCCTGGATATATGTATGTTTAGTTTTTACATTATTTAACGCGAAAAAGCATTCATATGCGAAAATTTGTTACCGTTCGTCTGACTACCGCTGATTGGCTTCTGATTGGCTAATGCGAACAAAAACAACAGGAAGTTGAGCAATCTCATAGGGGAAGAGGCTGCCTGCACGTGCTACAGCACCAGCGAGGAACAGGAGACTGACAGAAATGCCGAGAAGTATCTCAAAAGAAGCCTGTAATATGATTGGACAATCTCCAATACCCAGACACTTTCCTGTGTCTAGTAATTACTATTATAAACGAAATTACTTTCATTTTCAAAATTAAAATGTATTTCTTTTTATAGCTAACAAGTAATTACGAAATTCGCGAAATTACGAAGAAATGCGAAATTACGTTATGGTTTAACGTGAAATTACGGGATAGTTGTACGTGAAATTACTTTATGAACGAAACGTGAAATTACGCGTTGAAAATTACGCTTACGGTATTATCAATTACGATTTTAATGGCAATTACGCTACCAGAATTTCGCGCCGTAATAGCAAATTTCCCATGCGTAATTATAGTAACACGAAATTTCAAAAATTTCGGCTCAACCCTACTCTCAGCGCTTCCCTCCTGCAATTGTTGGTGGCAGCGGCGGCGGCAGGCTGAATACAGTACCTCCTTCTCGTCAGAGGTCTTCCGATCACTAAGTGCTTCATGTAACTTCCTGTGTAAACAATATGTATATGTTATACCCTCTTGTCTTGTATCAACTGTTTGTATTGTATACTTTGTTTTGTTATACCCTGTATGCTATTGTACAGCACTGCGGAAGATGATGGAGATATATAAATCAATAATAATAATAATGTATAACTTTTATATGTTTCTCAGGACACGTTCTAGAGGGAGTTTTATCCTCGTTGAACTTCAGAAGCACACAATTACGAAAAATGAATGCTTAAAAAACTCATTTAATTTAAGAAGACAAGATCATCATGTCAAATATTTCCAATTCCAGCACTAGCTTTCTTCTCATTGGCCTTTTAGAGATGGAAAACCTCAAATATTTATATTCTGTGGTGTGCTTAGCGATATATGTTTTCATTATGTTTTTGAGCCTCACCCTCGTCTATACAGTGTTTACCGAACCCTCTCTTCATAAGCCTATGTACATTCTTATTTCTAACCTGGTCCTCAATGGTATCTTTGGGAGCTCTTCACTCTATCCCAAGCTAATCATTGACTTACTCAGCTCATCGAACAGCATTTCTCGTGAAGGATGCCTCACCCAAGCCTTCTGCATCTTGTCTTTTGCTTATTGCGAAATTTGCACCTTCACTCTTATGGCCTATGATCGATATTTGGCTGTGTGCCAGCCCCTGCATTATGTCAAACTCATGACCAACAAGAAAGTCTTGTGTCTCACCGCTGGATATCTGGTCTTTGTGTTCACGGTCGTCCTGGTCGCCGTGTTGCTATCTGCACGTCTTCCTGTGTGTGGCACCTACATCAAGAACATTTTCTGCGATAACATATCATTTTTTGTACTGTCTTGTGTAGACTCCACGGTGAACAACCTTTACGGAGCCATTGTGACAACAAGCTTTTTGACTGTAACCTTAACAGCGACCCTTTCCTCCTACTTGAGGATATTCCTAATTTGTGTTAAGCTTTCTAAAGAGGCTCGTCAGAAAGCCCTCCACACTTTGATGACTCATTTAGTGAATTTCTCAGTTTTTTTGTTGGGGTTTTTCTTTATTTTTATTCGGTTCAGGTTGGGTAAAGTCGACATCCCTCTGGTTTCTCACATTCTTTTTTCTATTCCCTGCCTAATCTTCCCACCTATCCTTAACCCGCTAATATTTGGGATAAGGACCAAAGCTTTAAAGAGCAAGCTAATTCATCACTTCCAAAAAATAAAGTAGCGGAAATTGTGGCAATTCTGTGCAACAAATGGAAATGTAACAGGTATTTTTGTTAGACCCTCTGCTCAAAATATTATTAAGGATCCAAGTTTTCCTGAGGAGGAGTAATCTTGTATAGTTAGTAATGATGACCATAATCTGCTAATAATAAATTAATTATTAATTTTCATAATTACAATTTGGACATTTAACTGATTTTGTGTAATTTTTGTGTATTTTTTGTATTTTGTGGGCCGAATTTAGAGGCTAATATCTAAGCCCCCATACATGCTATAATCACCAAAATTGCTACGCATGTTAAGAAGAAGGGTGGGAACAAGACAAAAAATAATACTTTTCCAAAAGACCTTTTTGAAAAAATCCATGTTAAAGATGCAAAGGAAAAATATTTTTTTAAACTTAAAAAAATGGCAGTTTAAAAACCATTTTTCCTTTGCATTTTAAAGGATACCCGAGGTGACATGGGACATGATGAGATAGACGTGTATGTACAGTGCCGAACTCATGAATAACTATACTGTGTTCCTTTTTTTTTCTTACTCTGCCTGAAGGGTTTAAAAATCAGATATGTAAGTGACAGTTCCTGTCTGAGACATGACTGGGTCAGACTACAGTGATAAGGAATTACATAATACACTTTCCTAGCAGAAAATGGCTTCTCAGAGCAGGAAAGAGATAAAAAGGGTCAATGGTTCATAGATGTTAGCTCTGGCATACTTTAATGAATGTGTCATTGAGCAGAAACAATAAAACAGCAAAAAACTTAAAAAGTAGATTTAAATATAAAATACAACTGTGGGATATTAAAAAAAAAAGGCATTTCAAGGAGAAGGAGGATAAATGCAATTGTTTATCTCCCAAGTTTATTTTCACCTCAGGCGTCCATTAACCATTTCAGCCCACGAGAAATTTTCATCTTAGACAACAGAGCAATTTTCACCTCCCATTCACTTGCCAATAATATCATTTTTTTTTTTTCATTAAACATTTTATTTGGGTAATTTTTGGTGTGGGAAATAAACAACAATGTAAATGAAATAATGTTGGTTTATTGTATTAAAAAAATGTATTAAAATGTATTATTGTATTAAAAAATGTATGTAGATGTACTTTTACAATTTGGCCACAAAATAGCCTTAGTGAGATTTTTTTCTTCTTAGTCCTGGAAGCGTACTGATCACTTCCAGGAAGCATATAGAGGATGGGAAACTTTTTTTATGTCAGAAAGACCGCACCCTCTGATGAGAAGCCGTCAGTTTTTCTGCCGGGGACTTAGATCCAGGGGTGCTCGGATACCCCTTTTCAAAATCCGAATTGATTCGGATCCGGATACCCAGATATCCGGATCGGATATCCACATCTGAATGTTCTGCTATCCGCGCTCATGCGGATATCCGAACGCACTATCCGCGGATATCCGACCTATTCGGATATCCACATAGACAACCGGAAGTGGCCTCTAAATTGCTTTTAAAAAGTTTTTTAGAGTAAATGATGCATGTATCATCATGTTTTATTAAAGAGAAACACTGATTATGTGGGGATTTAAAATACACACACAAAAAAAGGCTGTCAATTAATATCAGGACTAGGTTCCAGACAGCGGTCGTGCAGCCCACATTGTGTCCAAAGTCCAACTGCACAACTGGGACATCACAGTTTTCAGCCCAGACACCTCCAAAAAATGACACCGCATGTAACGATTGGTGTCAGCAAGAACAGATTTTCTGATTATTGGTGATCTGCAGTATCACCAATAATACAGATACTATACCTGATTATGTGGTGATCTGCAGAATCACCAATAATGCGAGTATAGCGAGACACAGGACAACCAGATGTAAGGATAGGTGTTTGGTGCAACAGTAATACAGATAGAGATACCAACTCCCCCAGAGAAGCTGGTAAAGGGAGATATCTCTATAGAACACAGGGATCAGCACTCCAGCAAGCTGGAGATGCAGATCAACTAAGAATCAGTTCACCCGAGGAGCGGGTGGTGCACAGTAAGACAACATATACTGATCACCCGTGGAGCGGGTGATTCAGACTGTACTGCAGCAGGTGATCTCCTGAGGGGCAGGAGATCAAGACTGTACTGCAACTCCTAATCACCTGAGGAGCAGGTGATTAAGACTGTACTGCAGCTACTGGTCACCTGAGGAGCAGGTGATTAAGACTGTACTGCAACTACTGGTCACCTGAGGAGCAGGTGATTAAGCTGTACAGAGCATCCCTCACCAGAGACTAGGCTCACTGGTGAGGGCAGAAGAGTCAGACAAGCAGATTTGGCAACAAACGGACAGATACAGTACAGAAGGCTTAAATCAGAGTAGTGTTCAGGCTGAGTCGGCAACAGGATCAGATAGGCAGAAGCACAGAATCAGTAAGCAGAAGAGTAGTCAAGGCTAGCAGAAGGTCATAACAAATAATACAATTCAATCAGTGCTTTAGCTATCAGCAGAATCTGACTAAGGGCCCTTTTCCACTAGCAGTCGCTAGCATTCGCGCTGAACGCTAGCGATTGCTGAATCGCAATTCTGCCGTTTTCCCGACGTTTGCGGCCGCAATTTTGCTATGCTATGCACTGCATAGCAAAATCGCGGCAAAAGTCGCTCCGCGGCGCGATAGCGATCAAGTAAAAAACGAATCGCGGTAGTGGAAATGACCTACCGCGATGCCTATGTTAAAAAGCAAACCGTAGCGTTTGTAAAATCGCTAGCGGTTTGCGGTTTTGCGATTCAGCTAGCGCAAACGCGCTAGTGGAAAAGGGCCCTAAGTGTGGATCCCCAGCTCCAGCTGGTTCTAGCACACTTTTGGATCTGACTAAGGTCTGAGTGCTAACACGTAGCATTCGCAACAGCAGACGAGGAGCTACTAACAGGCAGGTCCTATATATACTGAAAGCAACCCACAGCGCCACCCCAGTCACTCAACCAATCAGGAGCACTGCTGGAGTCAGCTGACCGGCCAATCAGCTGACTCCCCTTCTATTCGCATAAAGGTCCTGTCGCCTGGCGCGCACGCGCGTAGCCCTCAGTCTATGTGCAACTGACGGACCAGGCAAAACTCCACCATGTAACTGCGCGGCGAAGGACGCCGGCTGAGACGCGGAGACAGCCGCCATGCCTCTCACCGCTGCGGCGGCATCTCCGCTATCTATTACACCGCGATTGTGTTTTGGGTAAAATATAGGTGGTGATATCAGCAGCAGTGGCCTGTGGCACGGTGGCGGTGGGAGCCAGCGCTAGCTTGCTTCAGCCTCTTAAACTCCTCATGCTCAACAACATGGTTTTTGGCCAGATGGGTGATGAAGCTGGAGGTGCCATACTTGTAGGGGTCACAACCTCTGCTCATCTGTAGTTTGCACACATTGCATATGGCAAACTTGCTGTCCAATGAGGGCAGAGTGAAAAACCGCCAGATTGGGGAGGTGAAGAATCCCCTGCGGCCTGAATGGGATGTTGCTGCTTTTCTCCCTGTGGCGGTTGGGGGTTGAGTGGTGCGGCTGGTGGTATCGGCAGAAGGGTGTGGGTCCCGCATTCCACGGACACTGCAATGCTGATCCTCCGTGCCAAACCCACCGATGCATCCTCCTCCTCAGAGTCAGAGCTGACATCCCCATCCGGTGGATGGTAGTCACGGTCCTTCATCTCATCATCAACATCATACCCTCCCTCCTCAAAACCCAGAATATCCTCCTCAAACTCCTTGCGGCTAACAGCCCTGAGTTTGATCGTGGCGCCTGGAGCGAAAAGCTCGCTGACTGAGGGTAGGCTGCCCGCTGGGGTTGACACTGACGCGGCAGACCTTCTGAGGGTGGCCGCAATGTTGCTCCCTGTCCTCTTGCCCTTGCTGCACCTCCCCCGGCTGCCGGTGCCAGCAGACATAGTACAACTTATATGTGATGATGTCACCAGATGATGTGGGGTACTTGTACTTTAATAAAATCAGGCTTGAACTTTAAAGGGAAGGTCCAAGCAAAAAAAAAAATTGAGATTCACTTACCTGGGGCTTCTACCAGCCCCATGCAGCCATCCTGTGCCCTCGTAGTCACTCACTGCTGCTCCAGTCCCCCGCTGGCAGCTTTCTGACCTCGGAGGTCAGGGCGGAATTGCGTACATTTTTACACATTCCCGCTAGTGCAGGAACATTAACACATACATTTTTACGCGTTAGTGGTGAAACGCGTAAAGTTTTGTTCCTGCACTAGCTGGAATGCGTAAAAATGTATGCAATGTGTCCCTGACCTCCGAGGTCAGAAAGCTGCCAGCGGGGGACTGGAGCAGCAGTAAGTGACTACAAGGGCACAGGATGGCTACATGGGGCTGGTAGAAGCCCCAGGTAAGTGAATCTCATTTTTTTTTTTTGCTTGGACCTTCCCTTTAAAGCAAATCAGCACGGAGTGACAGACCGCAGAGTAGAGAATAGTGCACACTAGGGGCTTGATTCACAAAGCGGTGCAAACACTTTGCACGCCTGTGAAAACCCCTTTATCACGCCTAAACTCAGTTTAGGCATGATAAGAAGAAACTCGCGCGAATTTTCCGCGCGCAACCGCGCACGCGCGCGCGCAGCGGCCCCCGCTTCGCGCGAAGCTCCAATTAAGCCCTATGGGACTTTGCGCGCGCACGTACGCGCGTACGCGCGTACGCGCGGAAACTTCGCGCGAGTTAGAGCACAAAGCAGTGATAACTTTGCTGGTGCAAAGGTTATCACGCCTAAAGTCTTTTAGGCGTGATAACTGAGTTATCACCGCTTTGTGAATCGAGCCCTATCTGTCTAACTGTCACACTGACACTGCTCAGCACAGCAGCACTGCAGTAATCTGTAGTAAGCTAACACAGTACTACTCTAACAACTAACTGCAGTACTAACTATACAATAACACACTAATCCTATTCCCTAACTTATACTGGCCTGCGCAGCACACACAGACACAGGACCTAACAAGCAGGCTGCTACAGCACAGGAATCAATGAAATCAAACAATTACAAGCTAGCTAGCTAATAAAAACAATAGAACAATACTGTAGTGAATGTGTTTAGCACTGAAAAGCTTTAGGTTTATCACTGTATACAGCAGGTATGTCAAACTGGTCCTACGAGGGCCGAGTTCCTCACACATTTTTGATACAGCTCAAAAGAATTGATGGGTCTGAATCAGGAAGGATGTGGTCCATCAGGTAGAACACATTCCTTTCTTTCTAAGTCCATCCTAAACACTGGCATGGATCTGGCCCTCCAGGCCTGGAGTTCGACACATGTGGTATACAGGCTAGCACTTGCTAGGCCAGGCCCACCAGCACTGGAGCATGTCTCTCAGTGAGCATTCAGCAAGCCAGGACGATCTGTCTCATCATGGCAGCCCTCCGTATTATACAGGGGGGCTAGCCAGTGTTCCTTTCTGTGATTGGGTGCCAGGGTTTAGGCTGGGAGCCCTCTGATTGGCTCAATGAGGTCAGGTGGGGCTGGCCAGGGTTCCCCTCTGTGATTGGTTGCTAGGGCTTCTGCTGGGACCCCTCTGATTGGCTGCAGGACATCATCACCTTAGCTACAGTATTTCGGATCCGGATATCCGCAATATCCACGGATATCCGCGTTATGTGGCCAAATATCCGCAGACAGCTACCTGGATTTCTAGAGAAATCCGGAATCTGGAATCCGATTCGGATAGCGTAAAAAAGTTTGGATATCCGGGTTACCCGGATATTCGGAATCCGGATGAGCAACCCTGCTTAGATCAATGAATGGGAACCATGTTCCCATTCATTGATCTCTGTGCTACCAGGGGGTGGCACCTGAGCGCGCGGGCGCGCGCCGAAGCGCTCATCAGCACAGCAGCAGCCGCCTGGATGTGAGGATCACATCCAGGCGGCATAAATGGTTAAAATCGATTTACTCAAAAACTGATAGGTCTCTTTGATACTTTGATAAATTTGCCCACTATTCTCCTTAACATACGTAGCAATGTTGGTGATGATAGCAAGTATGGGGGCTTTGCTGGTAACCACTAATGTTGGCACGAAATTACTCAAAAATTATGTGAAATTTTGAAATTATGTTCCTGATTATGCTTACAAACAAAATAAATTACGATTTTACCCAAAATTTTGCATTACAATTTTGCATCGTAAATGCACTGCAAAACTGCAACGATGCAAAATGTGTGCTCATTACTAATAGTTAGAGACTCATATCCTGGGGTGGTAGGTCACTTATTACTTTTAATCTACCAAAAAAGAAACATGTTCCACAGCCAGCCACTTGCTACCTGGCTGAAGCCTGTAAACATTTGCACCTCTGTAATCTCACAGAGGCCCTTCTTGGTGGATGACTGTCTGCTTACATCAGTAGGGAGGGTCTACTTCATGACAGATGGTCAATCTAAAGGTCCGTACACACGCCGGACTGGAGGCAACGACGGGTCCGTCATCACCTCCCGCTGGGTGGGCGTTCCAACGACAGTCCGGCGTGTGTACGCACTGTTGGCGGACTGATACGGCTGTTTCTGAGCGATCCGACGGGCGGATCGCTCAGAAACAGCCGTATCAGTCCGCCGACAGTGCGTACACACGCCGGACTGTCGTTGGAACGCCCACCCAGCGGGAGGTGACGACGGACCCGTTGTTGCCTCCCTCCAGTCCGGTGTGTGTACGGACCTTTATGCTAATGCTAATCTGATGCTAATGATTCTAGCTTGGGGGCAAATGTAATGCAAATTTAAAGCAGTTTGGAAATTCAGTCAAGCAAATGCGCTTTCTGATTATTCTGACTCATCCCTATCCAATCTGCAAAATTATTTGCACTAATGTGCATACAGGACAGCATTATTAGCATATTTTAACTATCTTTGTATTTCACAGACCCCTGCCTTTGCCTGCACATGGAAGTTCAGAGTCATACAAGACACAAGATAGGTGGCAGAGGAACATTTGGTGTTTTGTAGGACTGAAAGGGGTCAGGGCCGGGCCAAGGCAGATGCAAGAGAGGCTCCAGCCTCAGGGCGCAGTGTAGGAGGGGGCGCAGGGTGGGGCAGAGGCTAGAGAGGCTCCAGCCTCAGGGCGCAGTGTAGGAGGGGGCGCACAACTCACTCAGCTGTCATTCCCGTATTGTGTTTGAAGTTGAGAGAAACAAGAAAAGGAGATACATGGCAGTGACTGCAAGCCAGATAACTATAGATTAAGGTGTTGGGGGCCCTGGGGAGCCTCTTACTCTAAAAGCAATCAGTGTGTGACGGCTGGGGTGGGAGGGATGGAGGGGTGCACTTTGGCGTCTCAGCCTTGGGTGCTGGAGGACCTTGTCCCGGCTCTGAAAGGGGTTCTTCACAGTAACGGTGGTTAAAGTATGGAATATTTTACCATAGCAAGCAGTTATGGAAAATTCTATATCTGCATTTAAAGGAGACTTTGATGTCCAGTGGACATCCACAGCTATAATTACTCAGTAATTCCTAATAAAGTGGATCCAGGGATTTTATCTGACTGCCACCAGGAGTTGGGAAGGATTTTATTCCATTTAAAATTGACTTGGTCCAAGCCTTGTAAGGGTTTTCTCCATCCCCGGATTAACTGGAATGTGTGAGAGTGCCAAACAATGGCACACGGTGGAGTAGTGGACAGCAGTCTCGTCTTGCAGTGCTGGGTCCCTGGTTTGCATCCCAATCAGTGCCTTTTCTGCTCAGAGTTTGTATTTTCTCCCCATGTAAAACATCAGTAAAGTACACACTAATGGCACAATATATGGGGGTATGGGAAGGATCGCAACTGTCTGCCCCGAGGGTACAATTACAACTATGTGGCTTCCAATTAGTCCTAGAGATGAAAGAGCCAGTAAGTGGGCCTCCTGTTACGACAAGGTCCAAATAGCCTATCTCAACAGGGCTCACTTACATGTGAAAGAAAGATTCAAATTGAGGACATCAACAAACCTCGAAGCCTCATCGAGCGTGACATCCCAGATGACCAATAGGTTGTCAATATACCTGCCATACCACACAACCTTGCTCAAAAAAATATTGTCGAGGCAGTAATGTAACTATCAGTGCTGCTCAGATACCATTTTTCACTATCTGGACTTAATTAGGATCCGGATACCCAGATTCTCTCTCTCTCTCTCTCTCTCTCTCTCTCTCCCTCTCTCTCTTTCTCTTTCCGAAAATGTTCGGGTTATCTGGGTAGTTCGGATATCCGGATGAGCACCACTGGTAACTATGTAAGTAATGCTGTATTGATAGCTCCGGGACACGGGTCAGGTATTTACAAAATGACAGGTGTGGCCACTCCTACTAATGATATTTGAAAACTATTCTGATTTGTTCTTTTCCTGGCCCATCGGAGAGAGGACCATTTGTATTGACTTTTGAATTCTTAAAAACCTCATCTTACTGAAAAAGTGTAAAACGTTTAATGATGGACATTTTTTATTCTGGGAAAACATCATTTCATCATTGAGATGAGCGAGTCATGGTGGTCATGTAAAGGAGACCACCAGTGATGAAGGATAATGCTGATATTCTTCTCACATTCACTTTCCCAAAAATATTGTCAAATTTGACTTTTGAGCGAAAATGCCATCAAAAAATCATTTTATAATAAGTGTGTGATTTTTTTTATTTTACCATTTTTTATGAACTTTCGTGCTAAAAATAAACACATTTTTGTACAGTATAAATATTTGTAAATAATACAGATTTTTCATGTTTTTTGCAACTTTTCGCTTCGGAAAGAAACATTTGTTTTCCTTTGACCATATCGTGAGAACATAATGGGCTTGATTCACAAAGCGGTGCTAACTGTTAGCACGCCTGTGAAAACCCCCTTAGCACGTCTAAACCAGCTTTTCGCGCGCAAAACTTTATGCGCGTAAAACTTTACGCGCCCACTGCACAGAGCGCAGGGCGCTCTGCGTGAGGTGCCCATTAAAGCCTATGGGACTTAGCGCGCATAAGACTTTGCGCACGTAAAACTTTGCGCGCGCAAAGTTAGCGCGCGATCTGATTGAGAAATCCGGTGCTGACCTACTTAGCACCCTGGTTAGCACGTCTAAAGACTTTAGACGTGGTAAGTAGGTGAGCACCGCTTTGTGAATCAAGCCCAATGTGTTTTCGCTAAAATTTTCTCAGAATTAAAAATAGAATTTTTTAATGCGAAAAATGACTTTGGGGGGAATTTGGCAAGCGCACGTTGGAGACCACACTGACGGGTTTCTGATCATGTTCCATGTGCCACGGCTGTGAGCTACAGCTCAGCCTCAGAGAGATGGCCAGCAATAAATAGCATGGTTGTTAAGCTACATTCCTGAAAACTGAGGCATGTACTAGAGAAACATAAGTTTACTTCCCAAAGAAGGGAAGAGGTTTTACAATGCCCATTATATTCTTGGGTCTTTTACCTGCATGGTTATGATAGGGCTTCTGTCATAAAGTTAGCTGCTCGTGCTCTGCACTTGTGACTAATATCACACTTTTTGGATAAATCCAAGGAAAACTGGTGGGCGGGAGTCATATGACACATGGCGGTTGATTCACAAAGCTTTCTTATTTTTTTACCTTTGCTGTAAGGAGAACTAATGCATGAGATAAACAAATAAGGAGAGATAACTCGGGACATAAAAAGATAAGGAGAGATAAATCATGGGTTAAGTCAAATAAAGAAAGATAAACCAGTTAAGTCACTTAACCTCCTTGGCGGTAATCCCGAGCTGAGCTCAGGCTATGCCACGCAGGAGGATTGCTCAGGCCCCGCTGGGCCGATTTACATATTTTTTTGTTGTTGCATGCAGCTAGCACTTTGCTAGCTGCGTGAACTCAAAGCTCACCGCCGCTCACCACCGATTCGCTGCCGCTTGCCGCGTTAGAGGGTGCCCCCCCCCGAGACCCCTGCGTAGCCTGGCCAATCAGTGCCAGGCAGAGCTGAGGGGTGGATCGGGACTCCCTTTGACGTCACTACGTCGATGACGTCGGTGACGTCATTGCGCCCGTCGCCATGGCGATGGGGGAAGCCCTAATGGAAATCCTGTTTAGAACGGGATTTCCTGATGGGCCTGATCGCCGGAGGCGATCGGAGGGGGCGGGGGGATGCAGCTGCTCAGCGGCTATCATGTAGCTAGCGCTAGGCTAGCTACATGATTTAAAAAAAAAATTAAAAAATAGTGCTGCGCTGCCCCCCTGGCGAATTAATTGTAGCGCCAGGGGGGTTAAAGGATGTCCAAGGTGACTCTGGGAGCGAGAACACAGCATCAGAGGGCCTCCATCCTGTGCAGGCATGTGAAAAGCCATGAAAGCTGTGCAGGCGCTGTGGCGATTGCAGACTTCTGCTTGCGGGTCAAGGCTGCCAACCCAGGGGAGGGTCTGGGCCCAGTCTGGACACTTTTGCAAGCTCTTGGAGGAAAACAGGGAAAAGGTGAATTCAGACCATGTCCCAGGAGGTTTATGCATCTAAATAGGCAATTACTGTTTTTTTTAAGGGGTTAAAGAGAGTCTGAAGCGAGAATAAATCTCGCTTCAGACCTCATAGATAGCAGGGGCATGTGTGCCCCTGCTAAACCGCCGCTATCCCGCGGCTTAACGGGGGTCCCTTCACCCCCAAATCCCCTCTGTACAGCCAGTAAATCCACAAAGTCTCACCAGCACACCACCAGTTGCAGCACACCTTTTATTGTGCCATTATCCACAGAATTCCAACAATCGTTTCGGGGGCCACGCAGGGTCCCCTTTATCAAGGCATGTGGTTACATTACACATAACAGACAGTTACTCTATATAGACTCTTAATCCCCAATACCCCACCCAGACAAAGTGACCTCAAATGACATCATGATCATTAGCATAGGTAAACACATCATCGTTCTGCTCATTGTAATTGTTTATGGGTCTATTTTCAAACTATATACATTGCTTATACCATCTTGAGTGCACACCGTGCGACTCTCACTCAAACTTACCGCCTCAGATGCCTCCAGATCGTCCCCGGTGTACTTCAATGCCAATAAGAGAGGATTTCAAATCCTAATGCCCTCCCCTCCATCCGTTACTCCATGACCCTCGTCTCCCTCGGACAAGAGTGTCCGAGTTCAGTCCCGTCAGTCCGAGCGCTGATGGGCGCGGCTTCCGCTCTGCTCTATTGCCCAATTGGTTGAGCTTCCCCTGTGGGCGCGAGCGCTGATGGGCGCGGCTTCCGCTCTGCTCTATTGCCCAATTGGTGGAGCTTCCCCTGTGGGCGTGAGAAAATGCTAATGCGACCTCTATGCCGCATGTGTTAGCCTTTTCAATGGCGCTCCACGCTACGTGAAGTCGGAGCTGTTGGGGGCGTGTCACAGATGCCCTGCTCCCCGTCCTATCACTGCCTGGTCGATTCACGTGGTTAATCCCACGTGTTGTAAACAATCCCCAAACGCGTTCATTTCTCATGAGGCTTCAAAGTTGCCGGCTGATCCAGTGGCGTAGCTAAGTAACTGTGGGCCCCGATGCAAGTTTTACAATGGGGCCCCCCAAGCACTCTATACAGAACAACTGATACGCCGCACCAAAACCTGCCAATGGCAACTACAGTGTCAGAGGTGCAGGAAGGGGATGGGGAACAGTTTGTTAATGATTACCACTATTCAAATTATCTATAGAGGTGATTATTATGAGCACAGGACCAATAGAGAGCTAATACTGTAGTTGAGGGAGGGCCCTTCAGGGCCCCTCTGGCCCAAGGGCCCCGATGCGGTCGCTACCTCTGCACCCCCTATTGCTACGCCCCTGGGCTGATCACATGAATATACGTTCACTGCCGCATGGTCTGTCCACAGGACTAGATCCTATATAATGGTGGATACAGGGTAACGTTCCCCCATGTCCACTCCATTCGGGCCATGTATTAATTTTGAGAGGGGAGTGCATTAACAAATTTAAGCTGTAGAAAACACAGCAATGTAAAGCATGTCACTCACCACCCAACAGTCCAGGGGCACCAGATGACGCAAGCTCACATCAGGTCGATCGTGGAGCAAGGGATGCCAGACAGATGGGAACACAGATCCAAGGAAATGGGAAGGGAGGGGGCGAGGAGAAAAGGAAGGGAGGAAAAAAGGGGAGGAGAGGGGGGGGGAGGGGGATATGAAAAAGTAGAATCCAGCAGATAATTATTACACCCTGCAAAACAAAACATGTGTGTTACATTCTATGCAGTATACATGATGATAGCAGTGAAATTAAAAACATTAAAATGCAAAGTCATCCTGTAAATCAAAAGAGGGGGGGTTGTACCCCTACACACATATATATGTATCTCAATATGACGGCACATGACAACTCATTATCTTTCCCCCAAGAAGCATGTTAGTGGATTGTTCTTATTGAGGCCTTTAGGAGCCACAGTCCCCATTTCAAAGATCCAGAACGCTTCTCGTTGCAGAAGCATTTTCTCACAGTCCCCTCCCCGTCTGGGTTTTTTTACCTGCTCTATAACCACCCCTCGGATTTGATTCAGCTCTATGATTATTCTCTACACAATGTATTGCCACCGGTTTGGTGTAGTCAAGGTTTTCGCCCTTTTCTTTAGCTGCCCAGGCCACCCTGATGTCACTCTTGTATCGTTGAAAACGTTTTTTGAAGGGGTTTATAGTCTGCCCTATATATGCCAAGCCACATGGGCATTTTAGCATATACACGCAATGATCCGTGTTGCAATTAAAGTATCCATTTATTTTGTATTTTTTGCCACTGTTGGGGTTCAGGAATTCCGTGCCCGTTATCACTGAATCACACACGTTGCAGTTGTGGCATCTGTAGCAACCTTTTTTAGTAGAGAACACAAATTCTTTCTTGTATTTTGGTTGTGGATCTGCCTGCACCAATAAACTCCTAAGGTTGGCACTTGATCTATAAGCAAACATGGGTTTTTCTTTTATCTCAGGGGCAAGTGTCCGGTCTGCTTGGAGGATGTCCAAATTTTTTATTGTGGCTTTTTTGACCAGTCCTGCATTTTCGTTAAATGTTTGTACAAAAGGTATACCTTTTTTATTTTTTGCATCTCTTTGGGTTTTGCCCTCTGCAATTTCAAATGCCCTCTTTTTGGCTCTTTCCAGTACTTCCATAGGGTATCCCCTTTCTAGGAACCTCATTTCCATTTCAGCCATATTCATTTTACACATCTCAGTGTCTTTACATATCCTCAGCACTCTGAGAAATTGAGATATGGGTAACCCTTCTCTTAGATGTTTTGGGTGTGCACTTTGAAAGTGCAGCAAGGTGTTTCTATCCGTTGGTTTACGGTACAGAGTGGTAGTTAAAGTACCTCCATCGTTAATAACCATTACATCCAGAAAGGGGATTTGGACCTCTGAAACTTCAGGGTTAAACACAATGCCAGAGAACATGTCATTTAGGTAATGTACAAACTCATAGAACTCTTGTTTAGAGCCCTTCCATAATACGAAAATGTCATCTATAAATCTAGTCCATCACACCACATGGGTGCTGTATGGTGCAGAAGTATACACAAATCTTTCCTCCAGCCACCCCATAAAAAGATTAGCCAGAGCTGGTGCGGCCGAACTTCCCATTGCTGTGCCCCTGTGTTGTTTGTACCATTGCATCTCAAACCTAAAATAATTTGATGTCAAAATTAGTTCCAAACCTTCTAATATAAACTCAGCGGGAATCTTAGGATGCTGAGACTTCATCAAGAAATGACGTACCGCCTCCAGTCCAACCATATTTGGTATTGAGGTATATAATGCCCCAATGTCCATTGTGCATAATAATGTTTTTTCCGTCACTTCTCTTATATTTCCCAATCTGATCAAGAAGTCGTTTGTGTCCTTTAGATAAGCTGGTAGTTCTCTAACCAACGGCTGAAGAACAAAATCGATAAATTGTGCCAATGGCTGTGTTACCGATTCCGTTCCAGACACGATTGGTCGGAATTTTAATGGGTTCGTTCCCTTGTGCACTTTGGGAAGCCCGTATATAACTGGCCTCTGGGGAAAGTCAATACACATGTAGTCATACTCATTTTCAGTCAACCAATCATTTTTGAGGCCCAATTCTAGTAATCCTTCCAATTTACGCTTGATTTCATTAGTGGGATCACTGTTTAAACACTCATAAGTACTGTTGTACCTCAACATATCAAGCATGCCCTCTCTGTATTTACCATAGTCCATAATTACAATTGCTCCCCCCTTATCGGCAGGCTTGATGATTATAGTATCATCATCCCTCAGACGTTTTATCGCATCCCTTTCAGCTCTAGTCAGATTGGGATGCGGCTTCCTGTTCCCTTTGCTTTTTTTGGACTCAAATTTGACCATGTTACTAAAGCTTTCTATGCTTGGGAACTCTCCTGGTGGCATAAACTTACTTTTCAATTTAAACGGACTCACCTCTAGTGGTTGACTCTGGGGCTTAGGAGGTTGCTTGAAGAAAAACTGTTTGATTTTTAATGTACGTTCAAATTTAAACATGTCCACTTCTAATTGAAAGTCACTTTTGGGATTATTTGGGCAAAAAGATAGTCCTTTGGTTAGTAGACTGGTTTCCGCTTCATCCAAGCAACGGTGTGATAAATTGATTACCGGGCACGGTTGGTCACTTTTCTTGTCTCCATTTGGTGTTTCTTTGCTCCTTTTGCGCTGGCTCCTCCGGGGTCGTCGGCTCTTGCGACCTGTTGAAAAGGGCCCGAGGGTCCCGCTCCTACTTCGCTGTCTGAGCTTGGGTTTTCTGTTAGAACATCGCTCTCTGCGTTGATGGGTTGAGCTTTTGGTCTGGGTCTCGGTTTTGGTCTGTCCGGCTTTTGTGGTCGTGGCCATCGTCTGTAAGGGTATTGTCGTCCACTCGGGTGTTGGTTTCCATGGACCCATGGATATACCCGACCTTCCTTATAGTCGAGACAGACGAGTTTATATTTATCACGTTTCTTTTGTTGAATGAATTTTTTATATTCCTCAACGTCTTTATCCAGTGCTATCAGATCTCTCTTGAAACTCTCGCTTCTGTCTGATACGACTTCTATTTTAGTCTGAATCACGATGATGTCACTCTCCACATCTGATAGCAAGACCCTTATCTCCTCAATTATCATCAACATATATGTGAGGGAATTTTTAGTTGATAAAGCACACCATCGTTCGCAGAATTCCGTTTTGTTTCTACTGATGGTAGGTTGTAGCGGGATCCGAAACCCTTTTGGGATCTTCTTTTCCCTATAGTATTCCGACAGTGTCTCACCATGCAGCTCAAGGTCCACTTTTCTCTTCCTCAATCTTTTATATTCCTTGATTAGATCCTTATCGTTGTCATTGCCAAAGCCACCTCCCGGTCTCCTTGGGAACAAGATGTCGCTTATGTCGTCAGATGAATATTCACATATCTGATCCTCTTCCTCCATCTGAGGCTGGGAAACACAACAGGATGACTTGTAAATCCTCTTGTTGTCCGGCTCAATCGCAGCCAAACAACTGAATCAGTCACACTGCCAAATGTGAACCTAATCACAGTTCGTTTCAAGGCCTTTTCCTGGCCAAAGGTATTGTTGGTATCACAAGAGTTCCAATTGGAGGGTGCTCTAGCTTCAGTGCCTCCAATACAATTCTTTCAAGATGAAACAGGCACACCATCCGACATCAAATTCTCGGGGTGCTTGGTGAAGTGGCATAGGCAGTACCACACTTCAAGTAAATCCACAAAGTCTCACCAGCACACCACCAGTTGCAGCACACCTTTTATTGTGCCATTATCCACAGAATTCCAACAATCGTTTTGGGGGCCACGCAGGGTCCCCTTTATCAAGGCATGTGGTTACATTACACATAACAGACAGTTACTCTATATAGAGTCTTAATCCCCAATACCCCACCCAGACAAAGTGACCTCAAATGACATCATGATCATTAGCATAGGTAAACACATCATCGTTCTGCTCATTGTAATTGTTTATGGGTCTATTTTCAAACTATATACATTGCTTATACCATCTTGAGTGCACACCGTGCGACTCTCACTCAAACTTACCCTGGTGTACTTCAATGCCAATTAGAGAGGATTTCCTCTCTAATTGGCATTGAAGTACACCGGGGACGATCTGGGGGCATCTGAGGCGGTAAGTTTGAGTGAGAGTCGCACGGTGTGCACTCAAGATGGTATAAGCAATGTATATAGTTTGAAAATAGACCCATAAACAATTACAATGAGCAGAACGATGATGTGTTTACCTATGCTAATGATCATGATGTCATTTGAGGTCACTTTGTCTGGGTGGGGTATTGGGGATTAAGAGTCTATATAGAGTAACTGTCTGTTATGTGTAATGTAACCACATGCCTTGATAAAGGGGACCCTGCGTGGCCCCCGAAACGATTGTTGGAATTCTGTGGATAATGGCACAATAAAAGGTGTGCTGCAACTGGTGGTGTGCTGGTGAGACTTTGTGGATTTACTTGAAGTGTGGTACTGCCTATGCCACTTCACCAAGCACCCCGAGAATTTGATGTCGGATGGTGTGCCTGTTTCATCTTGAAAGCTCTGTACAGCCAGGGAGCGCTTCCGCATTGGGGCAGGGCTAACCACCGCAGCCCTGCCCTCACACGCGTCTATCAGATGCGTACCTCCGCCTCTCCCCTGCCCCTCTCAGTCTTCCTTCACTGAGAGGGGCGGGGGAGAGGCGGCGACGCAGTGGGAGGAGCTACAGGACGGCCACTGTTACAAGCCTACGCCGCTCTGAGAGCGTTCCTCGCTGCTCCTTGCCGCCACCGGCGCTGCCGCTGTGTGAATGCGCTGATCCAGCGATAGTGGCGTTCATCAACAATACTGATGAGATGATCAAGCCTGCATGCACATGATCTGGACACCCGGAATAGATCTACTGGGACACGTAAGAAACAGGGGTTCTTTCCCCTTCGGTCAGCACAGAGTGTATCATGCATTGCTTTAACTGGCTGATGGAACTAATGCTATTGCTATAACAGCTTGCTAACTCGCTTCTTACAATCTACGCTGATGACAGATACCAGCTAAATAATAGAATGCTGTTGTGCTGTATACAATTAACTACTGCTGTCTTTCCAAGAGGTGGATTTGTGGAATCTGTGAACCCACATATGATATGGACTGCGATCTCTTCTTCATGAAAGCTGAATGGAAATAAGCTTTAGAGCTGGCCAGCTATTCATCTGCCTTGTGTTAGTTCAATTTAGCTGTAGCCTTGGACTGCTGTGCCGACATTAGTTTCTCACCCAGAGCTCTGTGGTTGTCTATAAATGCATGCAATTGCCTCTCATCGGATGAATGTCATGAATGAATGGATGGATATGATGCGTGCGTGGGACGCAGGGGCTGTCAGGTCAATCCTCAAGTTCTAAGAGTGTTTTTAAAGTTTTATTAGAAGTTCCTTGATTCAGTCTGTGATTGCTGTGTTTTTTCTATAATAAAGTAATTTTTTACACGTGACCAAGTGAGGCCTCGCTTTAACTTTAACTGGAGGCGGCGATGCGCGTCTGATAGACGCGCTGAGAGGCAGGGCTGCAGCCGTTAGCCCTGCCTCCAGGAAGAAAAAATCTGCGACCAAGTTGACGACCAAGTTTTGCGGGGGTGGGTTTGGGGGTGAAGGGACCCCCGTTTAGCGGCGCTATTGCGGCGGTTTAGCAGGGGCACACAGGCCCCTGCTAACTATGAGCTCTGAAGCGAGATTTATTCTCGCTTCAGAGTCTCTTTAAGTCATTTAAGGAGAGAGAAATTGTGAATTAATAAGTAAGGTGAAATAATTCAACAGAAAAGGTTTGTGAATAAGCCCCATTGCTTCTATACAAAGGTTACAAAGTTCCACTTTGGTAAAATGAAGTTATGATTATTGTCTAAGTGAAAAGGGACTGGGATAAAAATATGTATTTCCTCATCAATTGTACTTTCAATAAAAGTTATTTTGCATTAGCATTATACTAGTGGGAGTTTTTTTAATGGTCGAAAATGGAACATAGAGGGTTTTCAACACATGTACCCAGATTGTATTTACAAAACATCAGAAAAGTTGCTATGCGACATGCGAAGGGAGCACATGGCTACTTTGCCAGTACGTCTGACATTAAGGTAGCGCACGATGTGCTATTAACATGACCCACATTACCTAGTAATACACACTTTGCCAGGTACCATGTATTACACAAGTAATGTAACATGCTGTACCCTGGCAATGTACACTTTACCAAAGTAACACAGGTTGCGCTAATTGTACAACACCTTACTGCCTTACTGTTGAAGGTACCAGTTAAAATTGTTGTACACTCCTTGTGCACTGCCATTTTACTGACATTTGGTCAGTACACCCTTGCTAATTGCTATTGTATATTCATTTTAAATGTGTATATGCTTAGCCAGCTGAGAAGCCTCTGCCTATGAAGCATGAGGTTGTGAGTTTGACTCCGAGGTCAGGGAAAAAATGTTTATATGTTTTATATTACCTGCATTAATGTTAAAGGAGGGTAATACTTGTCACAGTGTATTGTGTCACTCTTCATTGATGTGTTATCATAACTCACCTTTTGATTATAATCACTGATTTAATACACACTTTGCACCTATTCCTTAGTCCACTAACCTCCAGTTCATGCTGCAAGACCAACCCCTTCACCTGACCCGAGTCCCTGCAGTGCCTTCCTAAAACAGAAAGTATTACTGATTATTTCAATGTGAATAAACTCCCATGATGCACCACAGGGTGAATATGTAAATCTACACATGTAGAGCTATTGGGGACTAGTGTGCCTATAGTCTCTTAAAGCAGACCTGAACTCAAAACTTTCTCTCTGCTCTTAAAGATAAGCAACAGCATAATAACTTTTAAAGAAAAAAACATTTCTTTGTTACAGCTGATACAAATCCTGCAATAAATCTGCAGTGTGTCTACTTCCTGCTTTCATGGAAGTGGACATAGGGTTAACATCCTGTATTTAATAATTAGCTGCTCTGCTGAGGCAGTCAGTGGACTCAGCAGAGAGATCAAATTACAGTGGTGATTAGTCGCAGATGAAAGGGAATTAGACAGGCTAAACTCTCTAAATGCATACGGGATGGATTTCTCTCTGTTTCCCTTCTGTCCTGTGCAAGAGTTCAGGTCCACTTTAATTGTATGCAGCCATGCAAATCAAACTTGCAGGTATCTGTTTCTACACCAACTGTCTTCTACGCATGACTCTAGCCAGGGCTGGCCAGAACCAACAGCCCACCACAGTACAAATCATCGTATAGTAAACAACTAGAACACTGAACTCTTCAGGTCGGATGTATGAACAACACAGAGGCAGCTTAAAGTGAACCAAGCATCATTTTTAACACCCAGTGCAGCCCTATAGCAAATTAAAAATGCATTCTAAAAATGTGGTTTATTATTAAAAAAACCTTTCATTTTACCTCATCTTTTTACATTTAAGGGTTAAAATACACACTTCTTGCGTCCATGAAAGTACCTGCGGACGGAGAGCAACAGATGATGGAAGTCAGATAAGAAATCACCTCATTAGACTTAATTATCCACAAACAAACCCTGAGCCTTCCCCATTGTACTTCAAACAGAAAACATAAGACGCACTTGAAGAATTTCACACCTAGCCTGGATAAGACAGTTTAAAAGCAGCAGGGGTTTTGAACTCCTGTAAGATGGCAGCCCTTTCAGCTATTTGAAGCCAGGAGCTGCTTAGATCACTTTAATAACTTGCTGTAACCTAGAACAGACCATGCAAGCACTACCTCTGTACCATGTGCTCTGATAAAAAATACAATTAAAGTGGTCTGAAACTCTGACATAACATTCAAAAAATGCGTTTTCCTAATTTTTATTACTCATAAGTAATATTGTCTGTTTACAAATTACCAGTTTCCATAGTGTAGTTTATCTTGCCCTGAAACCTGCCATTGCATTTTATTCAAACTACTTTTTTATTATATATTAACATTTTCTAATTGGCTTTTCTGAGCTGTTTGTGTCCTTGGAGCACAGAGAGCTCATGTTCACTTGTTACACTGTGTTTACACAAATTTATCAAACTTGAAATGCAAACAAAGATACTGTTATCTTCAGTTTGGATGCAGATTTGAAGCTGAATAGCAGGACAAAGTGCTTTGTTTAACCATTTCAGTGATGTTCTGCTAAAAAAAAATATTCTGTGATAGAAGCTTTCAAGCTGTGAGGAATCTTTCAGAGCAAAGTAGAAATGCTGACTTTTACACCACTTTAATTAGCAAAGGTTTTGTTAGGCTTTTTCAATTAAATACAGGGTTGAAAATATATACAAGTGGTTGCATTGTTTTATTTACACTTTAGTTAAGCCTTGTTCACATTATAAATCGCAAGTGCAATCGAAAGCGCTGAGTGCTTTTGAGCGTGATTTTTTTAAAGCGATTCCCGACGTTTTCTGAGCGTCGAGCGATTTTGTGTAAGCGCTTTTGATGAGCAATTGAGATTTTGATGTCAGGAAGGGAACTTTTTGACCCGTAAAAGAATAAATACAATGTATTCATTCTTAAAAGCACTTGGGAAATCGCTATACAAAGCGTTTTTTCAAGCGCTTTGCGATTTCCCTATACCTTCCATTGAGCCAAAGCGCTCAGAAAATGGTACAGGCAGCGCTTTTGGAAGCGGATCGCAATCGAACTGCTCATATGTAAACACTCTCAAAGGGAATCATTGCACAAGTGCTTTTTTAGGGCGATTTCTAAAATCGCCAGCGCTTAAAAAAATATCCAAACGCTTATAGTGTGAACAAGCCCTTAGACCTGTATTGGAAATTAGGTTGTAATCAAAGTATGTTATTACTTAAAGAGAATCTGTATTGTTAAAATCGCACAAAAGTAAACATACCAGTGCGTTAGGGGACATCTCCTATTCCCCTCTGTCACAATTTCGCCGCTCCCCGCCACATTAAAAGTGGTTATAAACATGTTTTAAAAAGTTTGTTTATAAACAAACAAAATGGCCACCAAAACAGGAAGTAGGTTGATGTACAGTATGTCCACACATAGAAAATACATCCATACACAAGCAGGCTGTATACACCCTTCCTTTTGAATCTCAAGAGATCATTTGTGTGTTTCTTTCCCCCTGCATCTCTTATGCTCTGAAGTTTCATGCTGCTCTTTTCTTCCTGCAAACAGCTTTGCCCTTGTCTGTAATTCCTCAGTATGTGAAAGCCCAGCCAGCTCAGAGGACGATTTATCCAGCTTGTAAAAGATAAGAGAGAAGAGAGAAGCTGCCCTAATCTAAATAATACACAGGCAGTGTGCATAGAGGGGCCTGGAAGGGGAGTTCATAGCAGAACCACAACACTGAAGAACTTGGCAGCCTTCCAGACACAGGCCAACAAGTCTGACAGGGGAAAGATACATTGATTTCAGGGGCGTAACTAGAAATCACTGGGCCCCCCTGCGAATATTTGGATGGGGCCCCCCCCCATAGGTGCCAAATAATCGTAATGGGGCAGCGTTTCACTGTAAATTAATTGTAAAGTGGGCAGCATTTTACCAGACAATCGTAATGTGGGCCAGAAAATCGTAATGTGGGCAGAGTTCACCAGAAAATCGTAATGTGGGCCTTTAGAAAATCATAATGTGGGCAGAGTTCACCAGAAAATCGTAATGTGGGCAGAGTTCACCAGAAAATCGTAACGTCAGCACCAGTCACCAGAAAATTGTAACATGGACAGCATTCACCAGACAATCGTAATGTGGGCAGCGTTCACCAGAAAATCATAATGTGGGCAGAGTTCACCAGAAAATCATAATGTGGGCAGAGTTCACCAGAAAATCGTAACGTGAGCAGCAGTCACCAGAAAATTGTAACGTGGACAGCATTCACCAGACAATCGTAATGTGGGCAGCGTTCACCAGAATATCGTAATGTGGGACAGAAAATCGTAATGTGGGCAGAGTTCACCAGAAAATCGCAATGTGGGCAGCAGTCACCAGAAAATCGCCATGTGGGCAGCAGTCACCAGAAAATCGCCATGTGGGCAGCAGTCACCAGAAAATCGCAATGTGGGCATCAGTCAACAGAAAATCCTAATGTGGGCAGCAGTCACCAGAAAATCGCAATGTGGGCAGCAGTCACCAGAAAATCCTAATGTGGGCAGCATACACCAGAAAATCGTAATGTGGGCAGCAGACACCAGAAAATCGCAATGTGGGCAGCATACACCTGAAAATCGTAATGTGGGCAGCAGACACCAGAAAATCGTAATGTGGGCAGCAGACACCTGAAAATCGTAATGTGGGCAGCAGGCACCTGAAAATCGTAATGTGGGCAGCAGACACCTGAAAATCGCAATGTGGGCAGCAGACACCTGAAAATAGTAATGTGGGCAGCAGACACCTGAAAATCGTAATGTGGGCAGCAGACACCTGAAAATCGCAATGTGGGCAGCAGTGACCAGAAAATCGCAATGTGGGCAGCAGTGACCAGAAAATCGTAATGTGGGCAGCAGACACCTGAAAATCGTAATGTGGGCAGCAGGCACCTGAAAATCGTAATGTGGGCAGCAGTCACCAGAAAATCGTAATGTGGGCAGCAGACACCTGAAAATCGTAATGTGGGCAGCAGGCACCTGAAAATCGCAATGTGGGCAGCAGACACCTGAAAATCGTAATGTGGGCAGCAGTGACCAGAAAATCGCAATGTGGGCAGCAGTGACCAGAAAATCGTAATGTAGGCAGCAGTCACCAGAAAATCGTAATGTGGGCAGCAGACACCTGAAAATCGTAATGTGGGCAGCAGACACCTGAAAATCGTAATGTGGGCAGCAGACACCTGAAAATCGTAATGTGGGCAGCAGTCACCTGAAAATCGTAATGTGGGTAGCAGACACCTGAAAATCGTAATGTGGGCAGCAGACACCTGAAAATCGTAATGTGGGCAGCAGACACCTGAAAATCGTAATGTGGGCAGCAGACACCTGAAAATCCCCCTCCAGTTAGTCAATGTGTGTGGGCAGCGGGCAGCGGGCAGCAGCGGGATACATACCTTCTTCCTTGCGTTCCATCGCCGCCTTCTCGCTCTAGCGGCTGACGTCACTTCCGCTTCCGGAAGTGACGTCAGCCGCTAGAGCGAGAAGGCGGCGATGGAACGCAAGGAAGAAGGTATGTATCCCGCCGCCGCTGCCCGCTGCCCGCTGCCCACACACATTGACTAGCTGGAGGGGAGCGCAGAGGGGAGAGCCCCGAGGTGAGGGAGAGGGGGGAACTTCCCCTCTACCCGCCGACTGTGGGCAAGGCTTTCCCCTCATGCTGCCACCCCTCCAGCCCCCAAAAAACGGCTCCGAGCGGGCCCCAGGGGGGGGCCGGGCCCCACCGCGGGCGCAGGCGCTGCAGGGCCTATTGCTACGCCCCTGATTGATTTATTACAGAGACTGTGATAGCAGAAAGTGCTGCAGTAACCCAGAACACATTAGAATAGCTTTTGGAACTTGTCGGATGATAAAAAACAGGATGCAATTTTTGTTACCGGAGTCTCTTTAATATAGATAAATCCATGTCAGCTGAAGAGTGACTGAAGTGTATGAATTCCCCTGACCTCAGGAACTGTTCTTTTGTTCTGCCTTTATTTGCTCAGAGACCTTGTCTCCTCTGGGGTATAAGACAAACATATAAATAGGAAGGCTGGGGATGATTCTGTTCTGCGTTTGCTGCCGCTGCAGGATCAGGTACTGTGCGCACCCTGCGCCCCTCATACTCTCTCCTCAGCATCACTAGCTGAAGATTTTATATGGTCTGTATATGAATCTCAGAATCTCAGGGTTTATAGCTAACATGCATAGGATCTATTCAGGAACACCACAAATTGCCACAGTGAACCATTAGATATAAGATCGGGGGCCTTATACAATTAACTTTTTCTACTGAAATTTTCTCCTAGGAGATAATCTTCATCTTTGATTTAAAATACTTTTTTAGCACTTTGCAATGGAAAAAGTACTAAAAAGTAGATGAAAAAGTACTGTAAAATTATTTTGAGTAATTGCTTGCTTGCTGGGGATTTAAAAAGCATTTTATTTACAAGTCTTAAAAATATCGCCTAGGTGAAAACTCAGGAGAAATAGCTAATTGCATATGGGCCTGGATCTCAGCAGAGAGATCTGATCTACTATCTCTCTCTGCTACAGCCACAAGCTTTGTACTTGCTGTACTACATATAGTGCTATAGTGGCTCTCAGCACTGAGCACCGTGCTCCATAACTACCTGCTTTGTGCCTACCAGAACCGGGACAAGGTCCTCCAGCACCCAAGGCTGAGATACCAAAGTGCGCCCCTCCATCCCTCCCACCCCAGCCGTCACACACTGATTGCTATTGGACTAAGAGGCCCCCCAGGGCCCCAACACCTTAATCTCTAGCTATCTGCTTGCAGTCACTGCCAGGTATCCCCTTTTCTTATTTCTCTCTGCTTCAAACACAATAGGGGAATGATAGCTGAGTGAGTTGTGCACCCCCTCCTACACTGCGCCCTGAGGCTGGAGCCTCTCTTGCCTCTGTCTCAGCCGGCCCTGGTGCCCACCCAATCACCTGATCCGTGTTCAGTTGACAAATGACCGAACATCAGTAGAGGGATCCTGATCCTTTTTTTATAGATTTTATATGTTTTACACCTCAAGTATTGTCTAAAAAGTCACAATGTATGCTGCTGTAGGACAGCGGCTAAATCCACTCTTCCAGAAAAACAGGGCACTCAGATGCTACCATTTTGATATACAAATTGCCCATTTTTTGTTTTCATTGTTTTTTCTTAAAGCAAATTAAGTTTAAATTGTCAACAAGGCTTAAAGCAAAACTGTTAACTTTATAAAAAAATAAGAGTTTCACTTACCTGGGACTTCTGTCAGCCCCTTGCTGCTGTCCTGTGCCCTTGCAGTCATGGACCAATCCTCTGTTCCCCCGCCGTGGCTCACTTTTTTTTCCCGTAGTGGAGGTCGACTTGTAAGTTGACCCCCATTGCGCCCTGGCGACACGTATCCTAGTACATGTTCCTGTAGCCAGGCGTGTTCAGCACAGGCTCAGTACAAGAAAATCTCTACTGCGCCTGCACATATACGCACACTCAGGTGCCAAGCCTATATTGGACCACTAGCTGTGTGATACTCCGTTTGTTTAATGCCTGATGAAGCGGGATTGTGCCCATGAAACGCGTTACGATTTTGTTCTTGGAGTATGTGAATAAATTGTCTTTATTTCAAAACGACAGCATTGTGTCTATTTGGGAGTGGTCGGCCCACCACGGCCACCCGAATATTTTAAACTTTTTTGCATCTTTTATCCTGTTGGCGCCTCTGTACATCCAATTGTCAAGATATCCACCCTGGGTGGAAGGGTGACACACCCTCTTTTCCTTCTTCAGAGAGCGACATCTTATTCCTGAGTGGGGACCGGTCTAATCTCCCCACCTGCTTATACAGTGGTTGCCTGAGTGGTAACCCATGTTTGTGAGTATATTACTTACTTAAAGTGCATCCGAGGTGAAGTTTTGATCTTTTCATAAAATGTGCCCCTTACATAAACTTCATAGGGCAATCTTCTTCCAAAATGCTTAATTTTTTAAAAAAGTACTTTATTTTTTATTAATCTAATGAAGCCCCCACCCCCTCAGCTCTCCAGCGCCTCGGCGCTCTGAATCAAATGCCACAAATGCTTATGGGAGCTCGGACTGGGGAGGAGGAGGCTTTTGCTGGAGGAGGAGGAGGAGTAGGCGTTGTCAGTCAGGGAGCAGCTGAACTCACGCGATGCCTGTGTGAGCAGCACCGTAAGGATGCACTTCTATTCTCCTCAGCAGCTTCAGCCTTTCCCCTAGTGAGTTATCACTCTTCTGCAGTCTCCCAGCGTCACACAGTAATTGACTAGTGTGGCATGTGTGTGTGACTAGAGCCGAGCTGGGAGCACAACAGCACGGCGTGTGTTCAGCAAGTCTGAACAGCGTGACAAATAAGGGAGGAGGAGGGCTGCGGCAGCTACTTTCACTTTCTCACCCTCCTTGTAGCTGCCGCTGGTTTAAAAACAGCAATAAGTCAAGGGGAGAGTGTTAATCTTTTTGGGACTGGCTGTAAGGGCCCTTTTCCACCAGCGCTGGCTGAATCGCAAAAACGCAAACCGCTAGCGATTTTACAATCGCTACGGTTTGCTTTTTAACATAGGAATCGCGGTAGGTCATTTCCACTACCGCGATTCGTTTTTGTCGGGAACACGAACGCGCGGCGGAGCAATATTTGCCGCGATTTTGCTATGCAGTGCATAGCATAGCAAAATTGCGGCCGCGAACATCGGGGAATCGCCGGTAATTGCGATTCAGCAATCGCTAGCGTTCAGCGTGAACGCTAGCGATTGCTAGTGGAAAAGGGCCCTAACAGAGCTCAGAGTGAGTGAAAGCAGAGCTCCCAGAGCAGCTTTCTCGATCCTCCCCTCCCCACAATGGTGCTTTCTCTGTGAAGGAAACAAATGGAGAAGTCACGCTGCAGGGAGCTGGAGGATCTGATGTCGGGTATTCTCTGCTGTAGTTCCTGACTACCTCTTGAACTTTTATTTCTCACCCAACCCTGGATTCTAAAACCCTGCACTGGCTAACCCTTTCCTCCCCGTTAGCAGGCTGCAGTTCTCTGAGCATGCACGAGATTTCAGAGGGAAGGGGGTGGCAAGAGGAGTGGTGATACAGGTGAGGGGTGGAGATACAGAGCAGTTTACCTGTGTAATGACGACAATCATAATATGGCTGTAATGATGACAATCAGAATATGGCTGCTGTCATTGTATCACAGTAATAAATAATTATATTCTATTGAAGCTGTATGCTGCTAGATTTTCTGTGTAAACGATATCAACTTTAGATAAGATATATAGACAAATTACTTGCTGCAGTTATTTTTTCATCTCGGATCCACTTTAACACTAATCCCTCTTGTTCCAAAACATACTACACCATATCGGGCTCTCGGTTTTTCTTTTTATCTCTCCTATGTTGCTGTCACTTACAGTGAGTACTAGAAATCTGACAGAAACTACAGGTTTTGGACTAGTCTATCTCTTCATGGGGGTTCTCAGGGATTTATTTATTTTCAAAAGCACTTAGTGAGTCAGTTGCTCTATCCAAATGCCAAAAAACTGTGTAGCAAGCAGGGAAGCTGGACAGCATCATTGTTTAAATCCTTTTCAGGTAATATCTTTATAAAGAATAAAAGCCTTGCTGAGAATCCCCTATGAAGAGATGGAATACTCCAAAACCTGTCACTTCTGTCAGATTTCTACTACCTACCGTAAGTGACAGCAACATAGGAGAATAGTAATGTATGGCTCATTTTACAATGGAAGAAAGGTACTACTTATTTGTATATGTTTGCACATATTTTAAATTTTAAAACTTTTCGCCACAGTGCCCCTTTAAAGAGAACCAGAGACGAAGCACCCGCATGTATTTTACCTAATAAATCAGTGGGAACATGACAGTAAACACCTAATCTGCTCTTTGTTTCATTGTTCTCTGTTTAATCTGACTGTTATCACCTCTGATAAGAAACCCATTTGCTACAGAATGATTATAGCTGAGTCTGTCTTCTCTGGTGCCTTTTCAAGCCCAAGCCTGCCCCCTTGTGGCTCTGCTATAATGACTCGGCAATAATCATTCTCGGCAAAGCTAGCCTGAATGCTTATCACAGCTGATAACAGACACTTTTAGCAGTGAGGATAAAACAGAGAGCAGGGTATGTGTTTTCTCTAATGTTCCCACTGATGTACAGTATATGGTAAAATACATGAGGGTGCTTAGTCTCTGGTTCACTTTAAAGCGGAATATAACCCTGCATTTCAACTTTGCTCTATAACATTATTTACAGTATATTATATGCAACCAGCATTTTTTTTTACTAGACCAGCATTGGAAGGGTTACACAGCTTTAAAGTTCCTGGAGATTTCTGCAGACGCATCCAAAGCTGACATAGATACATTTTGTTTACATAAATGTATCTAAGTGTTGAATGTGACTCACTGTCTCTGACTGAGAAGGAGTTGGAGGACAGCCAAAGAGTGTGTAACATTTATCAATAGATACATTTAACTAAATAGAATGTAACAATCTGAACTTCTGCATATCTCTCCACGGAACTTTAAAACTCTGTGTTTAACCCTTCCAATGCTGGTCTAGTAAAAAAAAATGCTTTTTGCATATAATATGATGTAAATAATGTTTTAGAGCAAAGTTGAAATGCAGGGTTATATCCCGCTTTAAGGAAGGAGGCACATGCGAAGGGTAGTGAGCCGCCTCTCCATCATCAGGCGCTTATAGGCACGTGCTTACAGTGCCTTATGGTAAATCCGGCCCTGTGTGTGTGTATTTCATGCTTGCTTTACATGTGCTGTGTTTTAGTTGCTTGTATGTTTGAGAAGGGTGCTGTGTATAAATAACTGTGGTTTTATGTACTGGGATAGTTGTGTATGTGTCTGTATATGACTGTGTAGTGTTTGTGTACGTATGATATGTTGTCTTTTGTGGGGAACATTTTTCCCACGTTACAGTCTATGAGGTGTATTTATGTGTTGAAGCATCCTAGCTAACTAATCAACTCAGAATACTAATATGACTAACTAAAACAAAAGACTGAAATTAACTTGAGCTTATATGTATCTTTGTACCCTGGGTATGGCCAAATACTAGGTTATTAAGCTATCTAATAGGCCTTCTGCCTCCTACAAGATGGCTGAAAGTCTTCTCTGTCAAGAAGATTAAATAGAAACTGACCAAGAATTGAACTTTATCCCAATCAGTAGCTGATACCCCCTTTTACATGAGAAATATATTCCTTTTCACAAACAGACCATCAGGGGGGCGCTGTATGACTGATTTTGTGCTGAAACCCCTCCCACAAGAAGCTCTGGGACCGTGGTACTTTTGGCAGTTTGTTACAATGTAACAAGGTTCACAGACAGGAAATAGCTGTTTACAACTGTCTCTTACAGCCAAAACAGCTAGCAGCAGCTACATAACCTGCCCACAGTAAAAATGTCACCATGTAATAAATGTCAGAATGTAAATTAGGGAGAGGAAAGATTTTACAATGAGTAAACACTGACTAAATCATTTATACAGCATTATTGTAAAAAATGAAGCACTTTTTTTGTTACATTATTTTCACCGGAGTTCCTCTTTAAAGAGTAACTGTCAGGCTGCAAAAGCTAATTTAAACCTCTATTCTCCTGTGTTAAACAGTTTAGAAGGAAGCCAAAAAGGCAATACTGAAGTTAAAAATCTCTCTTACTTTTGATGTGTGCTGAACAGCAAGGCTGTTACACCCAAGCTCTTAAGAGGCCGAGAGGCCGCATACCATACTGCAAAGCATTCTGGGGCTTCTCCTTCCCACCTTGGGTCCTCCCCTCTGGTGCTAGTGAGAAGTTACAGGCTCATGTTACAACAGCTTGTAATGCAGACCAGCTCACAGCACTGAAAAATCACAGAGCAGAGTATACTGCATGAGTCCGCTATTGTTCCTAGCCACATGGCTAATTAATAATCACTGCACAGTAGTGTTGTCTTTTTTCTGAGTGGAATCATCAGGAAGCAGGCAGGACATGACGACACATTTGGCTTCATAGGAGACAGACAAACATGGAACCTGCCATGAGCTGTCAGGAGCATCATTCTCTGCAAATACTATATAAAAATTCTGTGAAGTACAAACATGGACAGTGAAATGCATATGTAATGTAAGTACAGCCAATCTTTAGCTACTGATATATGTGTTTTTTTCTCTGAGACCTTATACCTAACAGCTCCTCTTTAAAGCAAATACCAGTTTTCTTCTATTCTTACAAAACTAAATTGAGTGACTGATATGTTAGTCGAATTTTGAGTCAGATGCAGCCAGCAAACACAACCCATAAAGCAGGGAGTCTGTCTGCCACTTTGCTTTCATAAATATTTTTTTAAGTAAAATAAATATTAAGTAATAAAGAAAAACAGGAAGATAAAGAATGATTTTAAATCACTGTAGATATGGACATAACCCTAATACTTCTACTTTACAAGTTCTGTAAAGATCTCAAAACAATATTTTGTTTTGTTTTTTTAATTGAAGGACCACTATTGTTAAAATTTGTAAAATTTAAAATGCACGTGTATTAGTTGTACATTTGTCCCACAAATACATTATAAATTACCTTTTTCCTATGTTCCTGTCACTAACAATAGGCTGTAGAAATGTGACAGATCTGACAGATTTTAGTCCTATCCGTATCCTCATGTGAGTTCCCTAGGAATTGATTTATTTTCAAAAGCCCTCTCTGGATGGTAGTTCTACATTCCAACTGCCAGACTAGTGAGTAAAAGAAGAGAATGGTGTTTTTTTAGTACTATTGTTATAGATCGTTCCAGGGAGAGCTTTTCTAAAGAATGAAGAAAATAGTGAAAATCCTCCAAGAGGAGATTGACTAGTCCAAATTCTATCAGAACCATCACATTTTCACTAGCTTCTGTAAAGGACAGGGACATTGGAAAAAGTAGATTTATTGCATTTTACTTTGGGATAAATATTCAACTGTTGCATTTAGCAGGCTCTGTTGACTCTACCACTAGTGGTAGGGGTGGGCTTTCCCAGGCGTGGAGTCTAAGTGACTACGGCTCTTCACCAGAGCACCCCACAAGGGGTAATGGGCCGCTACCCCTAGCAGGCAACAGACTACTTTTCTGCCTAGTATCCACCAGGTTACGACCCCCGGGATTGTCCCACCATTGGCAGGAGAGAACAAGTGACACTACGTTGCGGAGATCGATGAACCAATTCGAAGTACAGATTCATGCAGGCAACAGTTCTGAGGTCAGGGCAGGCAGAGTTCAGTCACAGGCAAGAAATAGACCAGGAGTCGAGGCAGACGGAGAACGATGGTCAATGAAAAAACAGGCAACGGGCCAGGGCAGGCGGAGATCAGACGTAAACAGGAACAAGCCAAGTTCAGTAATGGGTAATCAATAAGGAAAAATGCATGCAGAGTACAGGATACAACTGCTGACAAGCTGCACTAACAGACAGCACCAGTATTCAGGGCAGATGGGTTTAAATAGGCACACTGGCGCCAATTACAAACGCCAACATGCACATGAAAATCTGCGTCCACATACTGCACATACGTACATGCACACGAACACGGACGCATGCTCACGTACTTATGTGCAGATACACATGCAACTGCCACTGACGTCACGCTAAAGAGCATGGTTCCATGACACAAACAAACAAAATGCTGGATTGTCTTGCACACACGCGTGCGAACTGATAACTGAGGGGAACAAGGGCGGACACCATGAACAGAAGGCCGCGGTGAGTATAACATCAACTAATAGACATGTACTTTAAATTTTACACATTTTTATGATAGCTGTCATTTAATACAGGATCCTAATTAATACCTATTGCATTATTGTTGTTTTTTTTATAGCAAAGAGCCATTAAATGGAAAGTGGGGCCAACATCAGTGTATTTGTACTCTCAGGACTTGTGGAGATGGAAGGACTAAGATGCCTTTATTGTGCTCTTTCAACTGTTATTTATTCCTTAATTATGACTTTGAGTATCTCAATTATCCTCGTAGTGTTGACTGAACGAAGCCTCCAGGAACCCATGTACATTCTCATCAGTAATCTGGTCCTCAATGGAGTTTTCGGAACGTCCTCTTTTTTCCCTAAGCTCATAGTAGACTTGATCACCTCAACTGAAACCATCTCTCGCAATGCTTGTCTTGCTCAAAGTACAGCCATGGCATTGTTCGCCGTTTATGACCTGAGCACCTTCAGCATCATGGCTTACGACCGGTACCTGGCTGTGTGTCACCCTCTGCACTACGTCACCTTGATGACAAATGAGAAGGTTTTGAAGCTCATCATTGGCTCCTGGGTCATCTCCTTCTTAGGAACCCTCATTGCAATTCTTTTGACGAGGAGCCTTCCTCTTTGTGGAGATAAATTAAATAATATTTTTTGTGATAATATGTCCCTTGTCGCTCTTTCCTGTGTTGACTCCTCTACCACTAGACTTTATACAGCCATGGGAATGACCATCTACTTTATCATCACCTTTTTGGTGACTGGTTTCTCTTACGTAAAGATTTTTATAACCTGCTCCAAGCTCTCCAAGGAATCCCGTCACAAGGCTTTCCACACCCTGCTGACACATTTGATCAACTTTTCGATCTTTGTAGTGGGTGTTTTCTTCGTTTTCATCCGGTACAGACTGGGAGAGGTCAAGCTTTCTCTGACTGTTCACGTTCTTCTGTCCATAATACCAATAGTGATTCCTCCACTCTTCAACCCTTTGATATATGGGGTACGGACCCAAGCCTTGAAAATAAAATTATTGAAGCATTTCGGGAAGCTGCATGTAGAAACAAAATCGCTGAGGCATTCTTTGCTCCAAATGATTTTAAACTGCAAAGAAGGGCTACACAGATAAAGCACACAGCAACATAAAATAACTGTTGATTTTTAAAGATTTTATTTTCATTGGTTTTTTTCTTGTTTGTTTTTTGTTGTTATTTTTTTCCAGAACCTAGAATCAGCTAATCAACACTCTTACTCCAAAGTTTACACTTTAACTTACGATTGACACAATGCAATGTTGCCACATTCTAAACCAACAACTATGTGTGTGACGTCTCTCGGTGGTTAAAGATAAAACCTCCAAGGTTCTGCAATGAGAAAGACCAGGAGCCCAATGGTACAGTATTGTTGGAAGAGATTTAATATGGGTACAGTAGTAAGTTATACTCACAAAGGAAGGTCGTACTACTGCAACCATGGTCAGAGCCTATGGGAAAGTAAACCGTTCACGTTCAGTATCCCAGGTCTGCTGCGCAGGTACTGGGTGGTCATTCTCCTTCGATTATTGAAATACGATGATTTGCAATACTCTACCTTGCTACCCTGAAGGGTTGGACAAATACTAAAGATAAACTGTAGGAAGCGCCCTAAGAAATATTTGTACTCTAAATTGCAATAAAAAATAGGAGTAGTTTGGTCTTACCTATTAGGAACAAACCTTATGAGGTAGAATGTAATATTTATTGATGCACATAAGATAGACAACGCATTTCAAGAGTACTGGACCGCTTCCTCAGGTCAATATAAGAGCCTAAGTTTTAGCAGTTAGGAGTGTTGGCGCCTCTATTAAATTCAGTACCCATGAAATGCGTTTTCTGTCTTATGTGTATCAATAAATATTACATTCTACTTCATGTGGTTTGTTTGTTGCCTCTGAAGAAGCAGTTTTGTCTGTGAAACGGCTGTTAGGCCTCTACAATCATTCTGTCAGGGATCTTGGGGATGGAATAAAAAGGTGTTTGCAGCATATCCTGCTGGCTGGTGCCCGGATTTCTATGTACTTCTCTGGTTATCATATTCATGTGGTTTGTATGGATGCTCATTCGGATTTCGCGGAATTGAAATTTCCAAATTTGAATTTCGA